>NW_006293957.1:1237886-1243274 GCF_000327345.1 Myotis davidii
AATTGGGCCCTGCAGCCACTGCTTGCACCTGCTGACGGTTCCAAGCCATCGGGGCCAGCAGTGGGTGCAAATGCCAGGTGGGACTGCGGCATGCGTGAGCAAAGAATTTTCAGTAACCACCAGAGGCTCACCCCAATGACAGTGACCGGCACCCTGCCTTTGTCTGGTGCCCCCGCTCACTTGCTCCACCATCCCGCCGAGGCTGATGCCCGTCATGTTCCGCATTCTGCCACCTGCTGCCAACGCCGTCATGTTCCACACGCACCCCCTGGTGGTCAGCACACGTCATAGTGACCGGTTGTTTGGCTGTTCTGCCGTTCGGTCTATTTGCATATTAGGATTTTAAATATATAGACTAGAGGCCCAGTGCATGAATTCGTGCATGGGTGGGTCTGGCCGGCCTAGCCCTGATTGGGGCGGATCGGGACCAGGCCTGTTGGGAGGAGGAGATGGCAGGAGGTTGGCCAGTCAGCTCGCCCTGATTGGGGCCCAATCAGGACCGGGCCGGCCAGGGGGAAGGGGCCATGGGTGATTGGCCAGTGGGCCGTGCCCCCTATTGGGTTGGGGGCCGATTGGGGACAGAACCAGCTGTGAGGAGGGGCTGTGGATGGTGGGCTGGCCAGTCCTGCCCCCAATTGGTGTGGGGAGGGCTGGCCAGGGGTGGAGCTGGCTTGGGGGAGGGCTGGAAGGCCCTGCCCCCGATTGGGGTTGGCGGACTGATTGGGGACAGGGCCAGCCATGGGGAGGGGCTGTGGGCAGTGGGCCTGCCAGACCTGCCCCCAAATTGGTTGGGGTGGGTGACCGGGAGCCAATGGCCAGGGGGAGGGGGCATGGGTGGTTGGCTGGCCGGCCCTGTCCCCAATTGGTATGGGGGACCGCAGGCCTATTGGGGTTGTGGGGGCCGAATGGCAGCGGGGCCATCTGTGGGGAAGGGCTGCAGAAGATTGGCAGGCTGGCCTTGCCCCCTACCTGGCCGGCCCTGCTCCTCATCAGAGGAGGGGGGCCAACTGGGAGTGCAGCTGGCTGGGGGGAGGGGCTGCAGGCCCATTGGGGTGGTGAGGAGCCACAGGTGGTTGGCTAGCCGGCCCGTCCCTAATTGGGGTGAGTGGGCCAATCTGGGATGGGGCTTGGCGGGGGAAGGGGCTGCAGGAGGTTGGCCGGCCGGCCCCGCCCTCTATTGGGGTAGAGGGGATGATCAGGGTCGGTGACGGAGGGGGGGGGGGGGGGGCGCGGGAGGTTGGCTCCAGGGTGTGTCTGGCCCATCTCGCCCAGTCCTGCCTTGGGGGGATGTTCCCATAAATGCTGGGATTCTGAGCAGCTTGGAGAGGGTGCTTCTGGCATTTCCCTAGTAGGGAGACCTGCTGTCCGGAGGTCACCTTGAAGCTGAACATATAAACTCTGAGGGATGTAGATACAAGATCAGATGTCTATTTGTGCCATTGGATTTATTAACCTAGTTACACATCTATATTTACACTCACATGTTATGTAAAATTATATGTGCATTTAGAAATCCTGGTTTCTTCCCTCTGGCACTTCAGAGCAGTGTTATTCCAGGACTTCCAGGCCCCTCTGGGCGGCGCTCTGTGCCTGCCCCCCCTTCCCCCCGACTGCCCCCACCTGCCCCCACCTGAAGCACCTGCAACAGCTCTGACCTGGTTCCCGGGAGCTCCTGTCACAGCTGTTTGGATCCAGCACTTTGTGGATCTGGGCAAAATGCTGCCACTGGAGATTTTACCCCAAGCCACCGGCACTCATTTGCATAACACTAGGGGCCTGTGGTGTGTTTTTTCGGTCATTTGTACTCTAAGCTTCATGCTCTCATGGTCTCTCTTTTTATAGCAATTTGTAAAAGGCTTGTTTAGAACAACATCCGGGTTTGCAGTTCTGAGGTCATATTCAGGAATAATTATGAAATAGGGCTAAGTGTCTTTGCCTCCTTTTTTAAACTATTTCATCAGGCAACTTCTGATAAGCATGTGAAATTGGCATTGAGCGAGGTCCTCTCGGGCTAATGTCTTTTCCCCAAATGGTGCTTTGTTGGTTAAAATAAACGAGACAACTGCTCTGTGATAGGGGCGCTGGCGGGAGTTTGAGCGTACACTCTCTCTCTCTTTTTTGGAAGGTTTCATAGAAAATCACCGCCTTTTACTTGGTGATCAAGGTTGGCATCCACCGCCACTCTCCGTTGAATTGAGTGAGCGGAAGGGCCTGAGGAGTTTATATGCCCGACATGTAGGCGGGGCCCAGGGAGCCCCGTGCCCGCCTCCCTGTTTACGAGGTGACCAGCAGGTCCCCTTTGCCTGCCCTCTCTCACCTGGACGTCAGGCCCTGGGTGTGGTTTGCAAGCTCTTGGCAGTAGCAGTCAGGCCACCTTATGCATGGCAACAGCCAAGCTGCCTTCGTAAGTTACAGCCTCTGCTACAGAATCCCCCGTGTGGCCCTGGGGAACCTATGAGGGTGACTCGGGGCTCAGTCTCCTCCCGGCGCTGCTGCCTTTGTGATGCTGGGGGCTGAAGCGGCCTCATTTCTGTGGTATCCACCAGGGACCAGGCCCACCTGCAGCTCTGGCTCTGTTGACTGGTACTCAGCAAGCTGGCTTATGGAGGTGCGTTTGGGGATGGAGGGAGATGGGGTAGGAATAAGCAGCTCCTAGGAGTTCTGATTTCTGGAGTTCAAGCCTGGGTGGGACCTGTGTCACTGGGTTGAAGGATCCCCCTTCTTGTTCTCATTATGTCCGGAGGGCAGAGCAGACCAGTGCGGACACAGGAGCACGTCTCCCGGGTTGGGGGCCTTCGCTGCAGCCTCGCTTTGCTTTGTGTATTGTCTGACCTTGGACCATTCATTTGGATCATCTGGTCTTCAGTGTCACCATCTGTGCAACCAGGGGGTGGAGATGCCTTCCAGGCCTGTTTCAAGCGGAGCAATGTCCAGGGCCTAGGACATGGAGGACTCCAGGATAGCACGGGCGGAGGGCAGCCCCCTGGATGTGGCTGAGACGTGTCCGGGAGGTGGCGTCGCCTGCTCTGGTTCCAGCCTGAGGCTGTGGGCTGCTCCTTAAGAGCCCAGGCTGTGGAAGGTCATGCGGGCTTGTCTAGTGGCGTGGGCTGCCCGAGGGGAATATCACAGGCTGGGGCTGAAGCAGCAGGTTACTTTCTGCAGTTCTGCCGGCTGGGAATCCTGTGTCAGGGCGGGCGTGTGCTTGGCTTCTTGAAAGCCCTCTATGGCCAACAGACAACTGCTTTCTCCCTGTGCGTTCTCACAGCCGGAGGGGAGGGGGGGTGGCGGGGGGCAGAGGGGGAGTGCGCTTTGGTGTTACTTCTTATAAGGTCACTGACCCCACCAGACCAGGTGCCTGCCCTCTGGACCTCAGATCATGCTAATTACCTCTCAAAGGCCCCCTCTCCACATGCCAACATATTGGGGGATAGGGTTTCAACATATGGATTTGGGGGACACAGTCAGACCATAATGTAGCAACAATGGCCCTCACCTGTATCTGTTACCTGTTGTCACAATAAGGCAGTGAACCAAACCATTCCCCAACGTAGCAGTTTAAAGCAACCATGCATTATTTTTCATGAACCTACAGGTTAACTGAGCGGTTCTGTTGGTCTGGGCCCAGCTTGGCTCATCTTGGGTGGGCTCACTCATGTCTGTGGTTGGCAGGGGAGGGGACGTGTCTCTCCTGGTCTGGTGGCCTTGGCCGGGATGGCTCTTCTCCACGTGGCCCCTTGCCCCGCAGGCCAGCCCGAGGGGTGAGTGTGCGTGAGGCCGAGGCTGAGCTGTGGCATATCATCACTTCGGTTGCACTTAATTGGCCAAAGAAAGTCACACTATCTGCCCAAATCCCAGGGGTGAAATACAGAACTAGCTCTTAATGCAGGGCTCATGGCCCAGAGCACAGATGTCGGAAGGAGTGGGACGTGGGGCTATTTTACCAGGGGTCTCAGCACCACCTCGGACCTCGCTGGTAGATATCAGTAAAAATTGTCCATGTTAGCGCAGTGCCCGATAGTGAAAACACATGGAGAGAGGCTGCTGTTGTATCATTGGCCCGATCCTCTTCCATAATGAGATACAGGCTCAGCCGTTGTACGAAGCCAGGGCCCAAAGTGAGCCGTACATCGGCCTCAGGCTCTGCAGGGCACACTCACAGGGAGAGAAGCTGCGGGTATGTGAGGGCCCTCTCCCAGAAGTGGGGTCAGCAGGACGTGGGTCTACAGCCGAGGGAAGACCAGCCAAAGCCTGTTTCTCCAACATTGTCACCTGTGATGGGAGACCGGCTCGGCGAATTCCCAGCGTTCAGCCCGCAGCGGGCCGGCCCTGCGGCGGGAGGGACTCTGACAGCCTTCCTCCTCCTCAGGACTTCTCGGGGACAGATGAGGCCCCTCTGCCTCCCTGTGAGCGCTGCTGACGTGCGCCTCGGTCTTCCTCCATGCGGTCACCTGCCTGCGATGAAGGCCCTCGGCGGGCGCGGAGCTCTGAGAAGGCATTTTCAGGGGGATCAGTTGTGTGGCTCCTTGGTGCTGGGACTGAGCTTCACGGGGGGTTCCTGTGATTTTATCCTTATTACCGTCACCTCTTCGGCAGAAGGTCTATTTGTAAAACTTGAAAACGCTGAGCTACTGTGTGTGTGTGTGTGTGTGTGTGTGTGTGTGTGTGTATGAGAGAGAGAGAGAGAGAGGGAGAGAGGACTTAAGAGTGGGCAGACCCTCGAATCCTGCCTTCATCCCTCCTGCCCTCCGCAGCCCCTGAGAGATTGCGCACCTCATCATTAGTGCAATCTAAAAAATATTGGCGTGGAGAATCTAGACACATGATGTCCAATAGGGCAGTTCTCTTGGGTAACAATCAGCTAAGTGGGCCTTTTCTTTCCCCCCGTTTAATGACTTTTATTTGTTTTTAAATTTATTTTGAGCGTACATTTATTAAAGTTGGGGACACTGATACCAGGAGGACTTAGGATAGAGGAGGCAGCAGGAGAGCGGGGGCTGGGCTGCTTTGCTCACTGGGAAGTCAGAGAAAAGGGGGCCTTGGGGACAGGGTCAGGGGGTGAGCCTGGGACGAGCCGCCGCCGCCATTGCTGCTCTGGTTGCAAGTCTCGGGTCCCTTAGAGCAGGAGATGCAGGCCTGGGGGCAAGGAGGGGAGAGGGAAAGGCGCAGGCATGTTCCTGGGAGGGAGTGTGCACTTTCATTTTATTTTTTTAAATTACATGAGTAATACATATTCACTGTAGAAAAATGAGAAAATATTAATATGCAAAAAAGAATAAAAGCCATCCATAATCGCACTCCCAGAAATAGCTGCAGTGACTATGTCAGTGTATGTCTTTGCCAGCAGAGGGTACACAGCTCTTGGTATCATTAACTACTTGGCAGAGTCAG
>NW_006293957.1:1243333-1243955 GCF_000327345.1 Myotis davidii
GATTTCTCAATGCAGTTACTGGGGACAGCGGGCATCATTGCTCATTAAAATACGTTGAATTATGAAATATGTACAGGTACATGCACAGATAGGAGTTTTATGTTATGTATCTGAAGAGTTCAAAAGCATCTCGTTACATGTGTGTTACATTTTATTTCTTCCCCATCCCAGTTGTCTGCGTTGGCACTTGTTTGTTCAGTCCCCAGAGCTTTGCCCTTCCTCCCATCAGCCTTCCCTTTCTTTCATGTTCTCTGTGTGTAGTTCCAGAGCAGGGTGGGAACTGTTTTCCTGCCAAGGGCTACTTGGATATTTATAACATATGAGAAAGCCTAGATTTATTGAATTTCAAGTCCCACCTGTAGTCGCCTTGGCAGGGCCAGACCAAATGATTTTGTGGGCTCGTGGGCCAGACGTTCCCCACCCCTATTCTAGAGTTTTGCTTTATTTTTTTGGTCTCTATAATCTATTTTATTAGCATTTATTTATCTCTTGAAAAATAATTTTAACGTATTTATTTTATTTTTGAATAGATACGACATTCCCATGGTTCAAAAGTTAGCAGTGTAAAAGGATGAGAGTTAAAATCCTAAGCTCCATCCTTCTCCACCCCTCCCCCGTCCCT
>NW_006293957.1:1245639-1262262 GCF_000327345.1 Myotis davidii
GGGATTTATTGAATCTACTGTGGAGCATTTGCTTGTGACGTACAGCTTTATACCCGTCTTTTTATCACCCTCTTAGTGATTTTCCTAAAACTGATTTCTCAAGGTGCAGTTACTGGGGACAGCGGGCATCATTGCTCATTAAAATACGTTGAATTATGAAATATGTACAGGTACATGCACAGATAGGAGTTTTATGTTATGTATCTGAAGAGTTCAAAAGCATCAGGTTACATGTGTGTTACATTTTATTTCTTCCCCATCCCAGTTGTCTGCGTTGGCACTTGTTTGTTCAGTCCCCAGAGCTTTGCCCTTCCTCCCATCAGCCTTCCCTTTCTTTCATGTTCTCTGTGTGTAGTTCCAGAGCAGGGTGGGAACTGTTTTCCTGCCAAGGGCTACTTGGATATTTATAACATCATCTACTTCATATAATTCACTTAATATAAATTTATGTTGCTATGAGAAAGCCCCTAGATTTATTGAATTTCAAGTCCCACCTGTAGTCGCCTTGGCAGGGCCAGACCAAATGATTTTGTGGGATCGTGGGCCAGACATTCCCCACCCCTATTCTAGAGTTTTGCTTTATTTTTTTGGTCTCTATAATCTATTTTATTAGCATTTATTTATCTCTTGAAAAATAATTTTAACGTATTTATTTTATTTTTGAATAGATACGACATTCCCATGGTTCAAAAGTTAGCAGTGTAAAAGGATGAGAGTTAAAATCCTAAGCTCCATCCTTCTCCACCCCTCCCCAGTCCCTCAGATATACACATTATTAATTTTGGTGTGTGTAGTGGGGGTCTTTCCAGATTTTCATAATAAATTATAAGCATATATGAATATAAATTCCACATTTCCTACCTTTTTGTGCAAATGGGGCATGCTCTGTGTAACTGGTCCGTATTTCCCTTGTATCACTTGGTGACATCTCTAAGAGATATTTCCACGCTGGTATAGAAAGGGCTTTCCTATTCTTTTCCCAGCTGCACAGTATATTACTGTATGGCTCTGCCATAGCCTATCTAACCAATGCCCTAATGATAACACTGTGCTTGTATTCAACTGTTTGCTGTGAAAAATAGGCTGCAAAGAATAATCTTGTTTTGAGGTCAGTTTGCATTTTTGCAAGTATCAGATAAAATCTTAAAAATGGAATTGCAGAGTAAAAGTAGTTGCGCATATGGACTTTGATAGATATTACACAATTCCCTTTCAAAAGGGTTGTGCCAAAGTGTACTCCCACCAACAATGGATAAGCCTGCTTGTTTGCCAATAGTTTTGTCAACAGAATACGTTATCAAACTTTTGGATTTTTGCCAATCTGATGGATAAACACAGTATGAGAGCATAGTTTTAGTTTGCATCTCTCTTTTGAGTGAGAGTAAGCATCTTCTCACATGCTCAGGAATTGCATGTATTTCGTTTTCTGTGAGTCATAAACTCTCCTAATTTTTGTTGGTTTTAGGGTGCTCTGTAGATTAAGAATTTCCCCCCTTGATCTTTTGAATAAGTTGAAAATATTGAACCCAGTTTGCTGTTGTTACTTTATTTTCATGAGAAATTTTATAATTTACATAGTAAAATTATAAATCTTTTTATTATTTTTTAAATTCTATTTTTCAATTGTAGTTCACATTCAGTATAATTTTGTATTACTCCCAGGTGTGCAGCATAGCAGACAGACAATCACATGCTTCACCAAGTGTTCCCCCCGGTGTTTCCCGTCCCCGCCTGGCACCACACGTCCTCATTACAGTGCTGGTGACTGTGTTCCCTGGGCTGTGCTTTACCTCCCAGGACTGTTGTGCAGCTACCAATCTGTCCTGAAGCCCCTCGCCTTTTCCACCCAGTCCTGCTGGGAACCAATCCCAGCATGTCATAATTCCAAGAGTTTCATCAAAAGGTTGATGAGACTTGGGGACTCAACAGGGTTGAGTCACACATGTAGTCACCTGTGTCATCTACGCACAGCCCCTTCTCCAGATTCCTGAACCCTTCCTGATGCTGGGACAAGAACGCCCGGCACAGTCCCCCAACCCCTTCCCTTCTGGCAACCAGGAGTCTGTTCTCTGCATCTACTAGTATGAGTCTGTTTGTATTTTGTCTGTTCACTTATAGGTTCCACATGTAAATAAAATCATATGGTATTTGTCTTTACCTAACTTATTTCACTTAGCATCATACCTCCTAGGCTCATCCATGTTGTTGCAAATGGTAGGATTTTACCCCTTTTTATGGCTGAGCAATTTGGGTGCTGGGCTGTTTCCAGAACTTGTCTTTGTGAATGACACTGCAGTAACCATAGGAGTGCATAGATTTTTTCAATTTAATGTTTTAGGTTTCTTTGGATAGATTTCCAGTAGTAGAATTAGTGGGTCATAAGCCAGTTCCATTTTTGATTATTTCAGGAACCTATTGTTTGTCATTGTGGCTGATCTGCATTCCCACCAACAGTGCACAAGGGTTACCTTTATTTACATCCTTGCCAACACTTGTTTGTGGATTTACTGATGATAGCCATCCTGACAGGTGTGAGGTGATATCTCATGGTGGTTTTAATCTGCATTTCTCTGATGATTAGTGATATTGAGCATCTTTCCATACATCTATGGGCCATCTGTATGTCCTCTTTGGAGAAGTGTCTATTCAGGTCCTCTGCCCACTTATTAATTGGATTTTTGGTGTTGAGTTTTATAAGTCCTTGATAACTTTTGGATAGAACTCCTTAATGGATGTATCATGGTTGAATATGTTCTTGCATTCAATTGGTTGTCTTCTTGTTTTATATTTTCTTTTTAACCGTTATTGTTGAAAGTATTACAGATGTCCTCCCTTCTCCCCCCGTTTACCTCCTTGTACCCCACTGCTGTCCCCTCCCCAGGCCTTCCCGACACTATTGTTTGTCCATGGGTTATGCATATATGTTTATAAGTTCTTTGCTTAATCTCTTCCTGCCCACCCACCCCCACCTTCCCTCTAAAATACATCAATCTGTTGTTTGTTTCAATGTCTCTGAATCTGTTTTATCAGTTTATTTTGTTGATTAGATTCCACATATAAGTGAGACCATGTGATACTTGTCTTTCTCTGACTGGCTTATTTCACTTAGCATAATACTCTCCATGTCCTTCCATGCTGTTGGTAAGAGATCCTTCTTTTTTACTGCTGCATAGTACTTCGTGGTGTAAATGTACCACAGCCTTTTTATCCCCTCATCTACTGGTGGGCACTTGGGCTGTTTCCAGATCTTAGCTATTGTAAATTGTGCTGCTATGAACATAGAGGTGGATATGTCGTTTCTGATTGGTGTTTCTGATTTCTTGGGCTATATTCCTGGAAGTGGGATCACTGGGTCAAATGGGAGTTCCATTTGTAATTTTTTGAGGAAACTCCATACTGTCTTCCACAGTAGCTGCACCAGTCTGCATTCCCACCAGCAGTGCACGAGGGTTCCTTTTTCTCCACATCCTCACCAGCACTTGTTTGTTGATTTGTTGGTGGTAGCCATTCTGGCAGGTGTGAGGTGGTATCTCATTGTCATTTTAATTTCCATCACTCTGATAATTAGATATTAACCCCTTCATGGATGTATCTTGTTGAATATGTTCTCCCATTCAATAGGTTGTCTTTTTGTTTTATTTATGTTGTTTTGTTTTACTATGCAAGAACTTTTTAGATTGATGTAGTTCCATTTGTTTATTTACCAGTATTTTTTGTGTCCCTGGCCTGAGGAGATATATCAGGTAAAATATTACTAGATTTTTATGGTTTCAAATCTAATGTTTAAGTCTCTAATCCATTTTGAGTTCCTTCTTGTGTATGGTGTAAGAATGTGGTCTAGTTCATTTTTTTTTGCATATATCTATCCAGTTTTTCAAAAATCATTGAATGAATAGAGACTATCTTTAGCCCATTGTATGTTTTTGCCTCTGTTGTCAAATATTGACTATAAAGGCATGGGTTTATTTCTAGGCTCTCTGTTCTGTTCTATTATTCTATATGTCTGTTTTTATGCCAATATTATGCTATTTTTATTACTATGGCCTTGTAGTATAGTTTGATATCAGGTAGCGTGATACCTCCAACTTTGTTCTTCCTCCTCAAGGTTGTTGTGGCTATTCGGGCTTTTTTTTGTGGTTCTATATGAATTTTTGGATTATTTGTTCTAGTTCTCTGAAAAATGCCATTGGTATTGTGATAGGAATTGCATTCAATTTATACATTGCTTTGGGTAGTTTGGACATTTTAAAAAAATCCTTACCTGAGGATATTTTTCCATTGATTTTTAGAGACTGGAAGGAAGGGAGATAGGGGAGAGAGCAAGAGAGAGAAAAAAACATTGATGGGAGAGAGACGCATCGACTGTTTGCCTTCTGCAACTGCCCTGACTGGGGCTGGGGATCGAACATGCAAGGAAGGTACATTTCCTTGACCAGGAATCGAACCCGTGACTCTTAGGTACGTAGGTCATGCTCTAACCTCTGAGCAAACTGGGCAGGGCTAGTATGGACATAATGTTAATTCTTCCTATCCATGGGGACAGTATATGCTTCTATTTATTTTTATCTTCTTTAATTTATTTGGTGGCTTATAATTTTCTGAATATAGGTCTTTTACCTCCTTGTTTAAGTTTATTCCTAGGTATTTTATTTTTTATGCAATTGTAAATAGGATTGTTTTCTTAGTTTCTCTTTCTGATAGCTCATTATTGGTGTATAAAAATGCAGCCAATTATGAATATTTATTTTGTATCCTGCTGCTTTACTGAAGTTATTTATCAGTTCTAGTGTTTTTTTTGTGTGGAATATTTAGGGTTTCTATATATAGTATCATGTCATCTGGTGATATGACAGTTTTATGTCTTCCTTTCCATTTTGAATGCCTCTTATTTCTTCTTCTTGTTTGGTTTCTGTGACAAGGACTCTTTAGTACTATCCTATCTAATAAAAGAGAAACATGGTAATTGGCGTACGACCGCTACCCTTCCCATTGGCTAATCAGGGCGATATGCAAATTAACTGCCAGCCAAGATGGCTGTCGGCAGCCAGGCAGCTTGAAACTAACATGAGGCTTGCTTGCTTCAGTGACTGAGGACTCCAACGTTCCCCGCCTGCCTTGCCGGCCTCTGAGCCTGCAGTTTGAAACATTGTCACAAATACAGAAGCTAAACAAAACCCCAGAAACCAGCTTTCAGTGAGCTGGGATCTCAGAGCTAGAGTTGATACAGAGTTTCGATTATAGAACCTAAACAAACCAGATATCTGCTTTCAGCAGCTGAGGCCTCAGAGCTGGAGCCAGGCTAAAGCTGGCCCAGAATTAAAAAAAAGAAAAAGAAAAAAAGGAGCAGTTGGGAGCTTCAGTCCTAGCCTGAAAACAGCCCTCAGCCCCTCACCCAGACTGGCCAGGCACCCCAGTCGGGACCCCCACCCTGAAGGGTGTGTGACCAGCTGCAAACAGCCATCATCCCCTCATCCAGGCTGGCCAGGCACCCCAGTGGGGACCCCCACCCTGATCCAGGACCCCCTTCAGGGAAAACCAGCCAGCCCCACCCATGCACCAGGCCTCTACCCTATATAGTAAAAGGGTAATATGGCTCCTGGCACCGGGATCAGCGTGACAGGGGGCAGCGCCCCAACCCCCTGATTGGCCCTGCTCTGTGCATGACAGAGGATGGCGCCGCAACCTCCCCATCGACCCTGCTTTGAGTGTGACAGGGGGCGGTGCCCCAACCCCCAGATCAGCCCTACCCTGAGCGTGACTGAGGGTGGCATCACAACCTCCCAATCTGCCCTGCTCTGTGCATAACAGGGGAAGGCGCCCCAACTCCCCAATTGGCCCTGCTCTGAGCCTGACCAGGGGCTGCACCTAGGGATTGGGCCTGCCCTCTGCCACCTGGGAGCAGGCCTAAGCCAGCAGGGCGTTATCTCCCGAGGGGTCCCAGACTGCGAGAGGGCACAGGCCGGGCTGAGGTACCCCCCCCTTCCCCCGAGTGCACAAATTTTTGTGCACCAGGCCTCTAGTCCTATATAATAAAAGGCTAATATGTAAATCGACTGAGTGGTGGAGCAACTGGTTGCTATGGTGTGCACTGACCACCAGGGGGCAGAAACTTAATGCAGGAGCTTCCCCCTGATGGTCAGTGCGCTCCCACAGAGGGAGCACCGCTCAGCCAGAAGCCCTGAGCTGGGCTCACAGCTGGCGAGCGCAGTGGCAGTGGTAGTGGCGAGACTCTCCCGCTGCTGTGTCAGCACTAAGGATGTCCGACTGATGGCTTAGGCCCACTCCCCACAGGCTCCTGGACTGTGAGAGGGGTCCTGTGCACGAATTTCATGCACCGGGCCTCTAGTGTTGAATAAGAGTGGTGAAAAGGAACACCCTGTCTTGTTCCTGATCTTAAGGGAAATACTTTTAGTTTTTCACCCATTGAGTATGATGTTGGTTGTAGGTTTGTCATATGTAGCCTTTACTATGTCAAGGTATGATCCCTCTATTCCCACATTACTGAGTTTTTTTTTTATCAAAAACCAGGGGCTCATGCACCGGTAGGGTCCCTAGTGGCTGCCGGCTGCCTGCCGGAGGTGGGGGGGCCTCCTCTCTCCCGGCTGCCGCCGGCCCCACCCCCTGGTTGAACTCCCAGTCAAGGGGACAATTTGCATATTAGGCTTTTATTATATAGGATGGGCACTGGATTTTATCAAATGCTTTTTCTGCATTTATTGATGTAATCATATGATTTTAATCCTTTATTTCGTTTATGTGGTGTATCAGGTTGATTGATTTGCAAAATTGAACCAAACTTGCATCCCAGGAATAAATCCCACCTGATTATGGTGTGTAATCAATCTTTTTAAATGGCGTTTGAATTTTAGTTCATAGGAAAACATGCTCCAATGCAAACTTATAAAGGATTTTCTCTATTATTTTTATAACTACTTCTTGGTTCCATTTTAGACATTTAAATCTAAGATCCATATAGAATTTTTCTTGGTGTTTAGTCTCAATACAATTTATTGAAAAATTTCTTTTTCTCATGGATTTACAATGCCATCTTTATCATATATGAGAATCCTGTATATATTTGAACCTATTTCTAGACTTTCAAGTTTGTTTCATTGATCTTTCTTATGATCTTTCACATGTTTGCAGCACACTTTCTTAATTGTTGACTTTTTCTCATATGTATATTTTAATGCCTGGTAAACTTAGGTCTCCCTGAAATCCTGCTACTATTCTATTAAGTTTTTTCCAGCTCTTCTTGTTTATTTTTCCTTCAGAGCCATAAAATCAGCCTGTCTAGTGCCAGGAAAATAGCCTATTGACATTTAACTGGGTTGCTCTAACTTTATAAATTAACATAGGGAGAGTCCCATGTTTGCATGTTTAGTCAGACTCAGGAAAATGGTATGACTTTCCATGTTTTTAATGTCTCTTCTGCATTCATTGGTTCTATTTGAAGGCTTTCCTTCACATACTAGTAGATTTGTTCATTCGGTTTATTCCTAGGTGTTTTATTTTCTGTCTTAGTTTGTGATTTTTTTTCTTTCTGCATCTTTCGAATTAGTCAGTTTTTGTATAAATGAGGACGAATGAGCATTGTAGGTTGGTTTGTGTCTTGCTGTGTTACTAATTTTCTCCTTTTAGCTCCGAGAGGTGGGTCAGCATGTTTTTCTTGTTTCTCAGAGTCCTGGAGAAAGGCAGCGGTCACACAGTTCCTATCTGCCCACCATTAGATAAATGTTCAACATGCATACAGCCATTTAATTAATTAAATACCAAGCGCCCCTTCAGCGTTATAATTTCCACATTGATTTGACCATCTGACAGATTCTGAGCTTTATTTTTAAAAGTTTAAGTAAATAATCGGAAACACAGGCATTTCTAATAAAGTGTGTCTGCCAGCCTGTCCCCCAGCCACCCCTGGGTGTGTGCCATCTGGGAGGTCCTCCTGGCGAGTCCTGCGGGCACGTGCCGGCGTCTGTCAGTCCCCAGCCCTGCCCGGTAGCTGGTGGAGTCAGAGACACAGGTGACTGGAGACTGAGCTCGGCCAAGTGCTAACATCCGTGGGGCGGGGCAGGGTGCCTGGCCTTTCAAACCAGCTGTGGAAGGAGCCAGTGGGCCCCTGTTGCGGACGGACTGCCCGTGTGGTGGGTTTGAGGGCCAGGAGCAGGGGAAGGGTTCAGCCTCAGGCGGGGCCGACTGCGTTTCAAAGGACAGTTTGTGTGTTTTAAGAGCCGGACAAGGAAGACTCACTGAATGGAATCCGGTCCCAGGGGCAGCCAACGTGGAGCAATGCAGCCACCCCCACAGGCCAGCGTCTAGGGAAATGGGGACATCTGGGGCGCCCACATCCTGGGGGTTCCTGTTACTACACAATGGCTAGATGTTCTCAATACCAGTGGGAAGCAGCTCTGCCTCAACCGGGACCCAGCCTGTCTGTCCTCGGCCAGGGCGCCAGGCTCGCTCTGCCTTCGGGCTCGGCCTCCCTCCTCACCACGCCAAGGCCACCCTTCCCCACACAGCGGCCCTTCCAGCAGGCCTCCTTGTTCACCAACAATGTCTTTAAGGAGAAAATTGTTCGGTGAAAAGATCTGCATTGCTGGAATGTTGGGGTACACTTTGATACGAATCAGTGCTTTGGTGAGAGATATCACCCCGTCCCAGGGATCTATCCAAAGTCGGGGGTGGGGACGGAGGGGCGGTGGCCTGGGCTGGATTTCCACAGAGGAGCTGCGGGCCTGGCCCACTCACACGCGTGTGGGTGATCCTCCCGGATCTGAGGGAGGCCTTGGGATTCTCACTGTCCGGCTGACCGACTGTCAACACACCAGGTTCAGGTGTCAGCCCTGCACGGACTGGCTGAGGCTTTGGCCCAAGATGTGTGACTTTCCCGAGCATCAGCTTTCTGTCCGTGAAGTGGGGATGTGAGCCACGCTGAGCTCCTGGGCTGGCTGACAGGAGGCACCACGGCTCAGAGCGGGGGCCTCTTCTTCTGTTTTCCGTTCTTACTAATTCTGTGGACGTGAGTTGCCGTTTCCATTTTACTGTGGAAGAAATGGCCTCAGAAAAGAGGAGCCCCAGTGGGTGCCTGGAGAGTGGGGTCTGGCCAGGGACCCGTGCCCTGAGCCCACAGTATCACTGCAGTGATCTGTTCACGTTACGCACATGCGAGCCTTCAGCGTGCCGTGTCAGGAGCAATACCCGAGGGGCTGCAGGCCCGAGGATTCACAGCTTGCAGCTCTCCCGCCACCTCCGGTGGTACCCCTGCCCCGTGTCCCGGCCCAGGAGGGGGCCTTCTCACACCAGCGGGGGGCTCTGGGACCCATGCACTGGTCTTGAGCCCAGACCACTGGTCTCACCCCAGTTTCTCTTGAAATGGCTTTATTCCCAAGCCTCACTGTGTGTGCTGCGTGCAGGCCGGAGGAGCCCTCTGCCTGACTTGGAATATTGGCTGCAGCAGCTGGGGTCAGGGTCTCCTCCTCGGAGGCCGGGAAGGCTGTGCGAAGCTCTAAGGTACGCTCCGACCCGGGCAGTGGCTGCTCTGCCCACTTTTCCCTACGACGGGCACTCAGGTGACCCTAGTCAGTGTCTATTTATAAAAACGATGCCACTCTGGTGAGCCCAGGACGGAGTGAAGGGGTGCCACTCTGGTGAGCCCAGGGACGGAGTGAGGTGGATGCCAATTAGAGCCCTTGACCGGTGACTTTTTTCTGGAGCCTGGAAATAGTTATCTTTTTTCTGGGCATTGGAGTGGCTTCCACGTGAGGGAGGGCTCCGTGTGCATTGGCTGCCAGGTCGGGTGCAGGAGAGCACAGAGCAGCAAGTGACAGGGAAGGCAGCGCCTCAGTGCCCGGGGCTGTCCCCAAGGAGGATGAGGCAGTCAGGCATTCCTCCCGGGTGGGGGAGGAGGGCGGGCAGCAGGCAGTGCTCCCTGCCTCCCTCAGCATGTCTGCGTCCACACCCTCCTTCCCTCTGAGGACGGGAGCTCCGCACTGCACTGAGCGCCCTCGCTCATGGTTCTGTGGCTGTTTCATCTAATTACACGTGTCATTCCGTTTCCCAGCCTTGATTAAAAGTAATTCTTCCTGGAAACCACGTCCCCAGTGTCTGTCTGTACCACGGAGGGCGTCGAGGTGGCTGGTGTGGCAAGAGGCCGCCAGGACCTGCTGGCGCGGGTTCCCCACGGGGCCTCCCTGGCCCCCGCCGCGCCCATTAGCCCGGGCTCCTTTGAGTCCCTCCGTCTTAAAGCTTGCTCCGTCCCAGCATAGAGGCAGCAGAGGGCGGGGTTAGGACTCTGCTTAGGTGGGTAATGTAGCGGTGCTCCCCAAAGTCCTAATTACCCATGAAATTGTACACACCGCCCCGGTAGTCCTGAGTCCCTTAACATCTCCATTCACGGGGAGTAATTGCATCATTTCTCAGCTGCCGCCAAGGCCAGGGAGTGCGGGCACTATTCGTTACTCGTGCAGGAGAAGTGATTTTTAGCTTGTGTTTTAATGATGTGCGCCTGGCTCAGTTCGTGGACGCAGCGCGGCTGCGTCCTGCTCCTGGTGGCTGGTCACCTGTTGCCACCGCCCCTCCCCTCGGGCCCAGTAGTGGGCTGAGTCCTGCAGATGATGGCTCCTGCCGGGGCCTGTTTGGTGATGGTGTCAGGCTGGGCGTTTGTAGTCATTGAGCTTAACTCAGTGAGCTTAACTAAGATGAATCGGTTTTGAACACGAGCAGCTAATTAGCGTGAAGGCAGCCTTTGCTCTGAGGAGCAGAGAACAGGATGCTGGCTGCTGCTGGGCCCTGCGGCCTGTCCTGATGGGCACAGGCGGAGCCTGAGCTGTGACCTGGGCAGGCTGGGGGGTGCCCTCGCTCGCTTGCCGACAGTGCCCTCAGCAGTGGTCTGCCCTCTCTGGTCCATGTCTATGAAATGCAGTCTCACGGGCCGCTGGTGTGGCTCAGCAGTTGAGCATCTACCTATGAACCAGGAGGTTGCTGGTTGGATTCCGGTCAGGGCACGTGCCTGGGTTGCGGGCTCGATCCCTGGTAGGGGGCATGCAGGAGGCAGCCAATTGGTGATTCTCATCGTCGATGTTTCTCTCTCTCTCCCTCTCCGGCCTCTCTGACATCAGTAAAGGTATGTTCAAACAAAATGCAGGTCTCGCAGGGGAGATGTGAGGCAACTACGTAATGGTGACCTGCCGGGAGTCATGGCGGTGACTGTCCAGAGATGACAAAAATGGGATTTCCTTCTTGGACTCTGTTGCCTGTCAAGGTAGTGACCCTCTCCTGCCTTGGCCTGGGGAGGCCAGTCCAGAAGGCCAAGGCGAGCTTAGGGTCTAACTATCACCTCTGATCTTGATCAAACTCACTCTCAGAGGGGATCAACTTTAAGAAGAGAATAAAGACAGAGATTCCCCTCTTTCCACCTGCTGTGGTCATGCGGGCTGTAATCAAGAGCCCAGCCATGGGCTATGTTGTCTTGAGATGAAGATGAAATTGCCTTAAAACCCCCTGTCCAAGTCCATGGCCAGCGCAAGTCCAGAGCTCACCCAGAGATAAGCAATGTCTCCAAGGCTTGATCATCTGCTGGCCGTGGCTTCAGTATGTGCCGCTCTGCCCGCACCAGGTCCCCAGTGGGCATCTTAGACCTCCTCTGGCTCAAACAATACAGAACAAGCTTCACATCAATCATCGCCCCCGTCAGTCCTGAGACGGGCAGGTGTTCCTCCAGATCTGCTGGCGGCATCCCGCCAGGTGCTGGCCTGCCTTCTCTCTCTGCTCTCTCCTCCCCTCTCCCATCTTTGCTCTGTGTCCTTTCCCTCCCAAATGTCCCAGGAGCCCCCACTCTCTCCCTTGATTAAACAGACTGCATTCCCCTTCCTCTCAAGTGTGGGCCAATCGACACTCAGCCTGATGTGGCTTATCTGCTGCCCTAAGCAATTGTCAGATGCTGCCCTCACTAGGTAATTCTCTCCCTAAGAAAATCCCAGTCTCACCTGTCTAGGTGACCTTCCCACTTCGTTACCTGCTGACCGCCTATCGATCCCTGGTCATACACTCGTTTTGCTCTGTGGCAACAGCTGGAGGACGTGAGGGTGTGGTGACCAGTCCCTCCAGACGGCCCTGGAGCTGCGCTGCGGTGAGGACCGAGGCAGAGGCGAGCTCGCATCCAGCTCGGCCGCTAATGCCTGTGTCGCCTTCCTCAGGTGAGGCTGGAGAGTGTACAGAACCCATCACGTCGGGTTGCTGTGGCTGAAACGAGTCAATACAAACACAGCCCCAAGAGCAGCACCGGGCACAGGATAAGCACCAGTAAATGTTATCTGTGTTGAAACACTTCCCACTCGACTGGGACCCTGAGCCCCGGTTTGTAGGTCTCTAAGTCCCAGTGTTGAGAGGGGCCTAGCACATGGCAGTTTCCCCATAAATGTCTAAGAGTGAGTGGGCGGCCAGTTTGCCTGCTTCTGTCTGAGACCCACGCAAGAGCCGAGAGCCAGGGCTCTAAAAGGTGCACTTTTGACTGTATGAGACAACACATCCAAGTGACGCCCATTTTGTACCCAAGGACAAAGGGTTGGGCTTCTCCTTTCGCAGAGCAATGCGCGACTTCCTTGAAGCCCCACAAGGCCCTGCGTCCCTCAGCTGCTACTTGCCCTGCCCGGGTTGGTTTTGAGCACCCCAAAGAGTGGGAATTCCCTGTGATGCAATTAGCGCATTTGCCTCCTTACAGTAAGGTTTCTATGGGAGGCGAGGAAACTGGGCGGCTCAGTGGATGTGCCCGAGAGAGAAGTGCTGGAGAGATGGAGCGGCTTCTAAGAATGCCTCTTTCTCTACGCAAATCATAGTCTTCTGCAGGTCAGCAACGTTTCCGGCCTTTCTGGCTGGGCAGAAGGACTGGCATCCGATATAATAAATGCCTACTATGCTAAGTGTCTGGTGAACCAATCAAAGCGTAATATCCTAATGATATGCTAAGGCTGCTCAACTGCTCCCTGTGATGTGCACTGACGTCCAGGGGGCAGACAGTTGACTGGTTGACCAGTCACTATGAAGTGCACTGACCATCAGGGGGAGACGCTCTGACCAAGTTAGCTTGCTGATGGGGTCTGGCCGATCAGGACTGAGTGAGATGGGCTGGACATGACCATGAGCCCTCCCTTGGTCCCTCCCCAGTTGGCCAACCTCCTGTGTCCCTCCCCAACCCCAATCGTGCACCAGTGGGTCCCTTGGCCTGGCCTGTGCCCTTTCGCAATCAGGGATGTCTCAGGGGATGTCAGAGAGCTGGTTTTGGCCCGATCCCGCAGGCCAGGGCGAGGGACCCCACTGGTGCACGACGGGCTGCTAGTTAAAATATAACCAAAGCTGAAGTCACCCACTGGCATGTCGGAAGGGGCTCTGCAGTGGGCAGTGAGACAGACGGGAGCCGAGCAGGGCCCATGGGCCAGGTACAGCCCCCAGGGCGGAAGCCCGCGTGCCTAGCAATGGGCAAAACTGGGAAAACAGGGACTCGCCCCCAGGGTGACCTCTCCTCCCAGCACATCACTGGGCCTGCTCCTGGGACCTCCCCTGGCCTTTCCTCCCCGGGCCTGTTGCTAGTCCTGCGGTTAGACCCCTCGAGGGGACGAACAAGGGGCCGGAGAGCAGCCCTTCAGCATGAAGCCCCAGGACAGCGAGGTTCTGACCCGCATCAGACACATCCAGGCTCAGTTGTGCTCCGGCTCCAGGCCCAGAAAAGCAGCCAAACCGGACAAAGGAAACCATGGCTGCCTCAGACCAGCTGCATTGACAAGTCACCCCTGCCTCGACCAATCATGACCACAACCCTGAACGGAAAAGCTGATGAGTATTTTATTGAATCCTGCCCTGGGACCTCCTCTAAACTCTCCACCCTTAAAGCCCTGAGGACAGAGGCCGGGAGCTCTCCCTCTGAGCAGCCTGCGCCTGCCCCGCACGCCCCCCTCCCCCACCAGCATTACCCTTCCTGAGTCCTTTGCCTCTGTGACTTGTTTCCTGAGCCCATTTCTTCTAAGCTCACTCACTTTTCAACCTTGGTGACTTTCTCGATACAGTTTCCCTTATAGTTCGTCTTGGCTCTGAATTCTCCTCAGCCAGAGCTCAGGTCCCGAGGCTGCTGAGCTGAGGTCCAATCGCAGGTAATGTTCTGGGGCGGTATCGGACGGTGTGGGTGGGTGCTTACATTTACACTCCGCGTGGTTCCGAGAAGCAAAGGGGGAAGGTGTGGGTGTTTCCTGGGATTTGAAAATTAAATACCAGGGAGTGAACGGTTCCTTCACTCCCTCATTCCGCAAACATTTACATGGCACCTACTCTGCCCTTGGCATTTGCTGGGCACTAGGGTAGAGAACTGAGTACAGCACAGTTCATTCTGGAGCTTGGCCCCTCCCCTCTCTGGAGCCAAGCTTAGCCCCTCCCCCTTTCTGGAGCTGTGCTCAGCTGCTGGATGTAGGTCATGTTTTCTCTCTTCCCCCCCCCCCCCGACTTTTTTAGGGGATGATTAAAAGATGTAAAAATCGTATCGCATATTAATATATTACTTGCTTTCTTAATGTTGAATACATACGTGGATGTTTATTAAGTCTTTTAATAATCATATTAAAGTATTTTATTTTTACTTTCTATTGTCATGCATTAATTCTCACTGAAATTTAAAATCCCATAGGCATATATCACATGGTATAATTCACCTTGTGAGTAAAGATTTGTTTTTTTTTGAAGTTCCGGAAGCACGAGTTTGTGTAGGTTAGTGAAACCCCATGTAAGGGCTGACATTTGGGAATAGAAACGGGAGACGTGAGAAGAGACTGCTTTTGGGCGAGTGGTCAGGTGGTGCTCAGTGATACAGTTACAGTCCAGGGGCTGGACTTCAGTGGGCTGTGATGGGACTGACGGTCCAGCTGATTCGGGGCTGAGCTAGGTCTCTGCAGCCTGCAGCTGGCCCCACCCTCCCCTGCACCTGGTGCTTGCTCTGGTCGGAGGGGGTGCAGGGAGCCCGGATGCACACCCAGGGAGGCCAGCGTGGGCTCCTGACGTTCTGATGTCCTGGGTGTGTGGCCGACCCCCTGGTGGTCAGGAACACCTTCCTTATGCCGACTCACTCCGTCTGCATGGAGGGGGAGGGCTTTCCTGGTTCTTGGTCATCAGATTCTTTATTGTCTTCTGAGGGAGCCACAGAGACGGAGGGCTAGGGGGTGCCGGGGGAGAGACTGGAAGTCAGGCTGCCTGGGTGGACCCACCGGCCCAGGGAAAGCAAACGCTCAGGCCGCCTTCCCACGCCTCTTCTGGTCATCACCCCATAAGCAGAACCACCAGGAGCTTCCTGTAGGAGGCCAGCCCCTTCCTGGGGGTCCTGCCCTTGCACCCCAAGGCTCAGTGCTTCTCTTGGAGCCCGGGTGGAGGTGACGGTGCAGCAGGTGAGCCTTCTGCTTGGCTGCTGTGCTGTTTGAAAGGCTCCAGGCCTTGCCCCAACGCAGTACCCTGGGCTGGTTTGCGGTACAGATTGCAGTGGATCTCCCGAAAGACCGCTGGTGCAGGGTGCTCTGGGAGGTGGGTGGATAGGTGGAGCGTGACGCCAGCCTCTGCCAGGAGTGGCTGGCGTGTTAGCACCAAGGGGCAGCTCCGCGGCAGATCACCCAGGCAGTGAGTGCGAGGCCAAGTGACAAGGAGCCAGGTCGGAGAGGAGGCTGCAGAGGAGGCAGGGCCACAGAGCGTGGTTCTTGGAGCCGCACGGAGCCCTCCACAGCAGAGGTCCCCTGCACCACAGGAGGCTCGTCCTGCAGCCCGGAGGCCGTGGTGGCCTGGCTCTGTTAAGGGCCAGGTAGAATGACAGTTGTTCTGCCTGAAATGGGGTGGGCACTCCATGGAATGGGCTTCCCCTCTCACCGCTCTCCCCCCATCTGGGAGCTGATGGTTGACCGTTTACCCCCATGCCACTGCCACGGCTGTAGCACCCCCAGCAGCCCATTCCCTGCCCCTGGGGTCCACCCATCTCGGTGAGCGCGGGGACTGCAGGAGAACAGCTCCGAGTTTCTGCATGAACACGGCCAAGAGCAGGCCCTGGACTATGTGTGAGGGGAATTTTCTGGCAACTGGGCACCCAGGGGCCGGCTTCCCAAGGTGACACCCATGTTAGTCTTCCCATGGAAGTGCATCTTGGAATAATACTGGCAATTTAAAAAATATATTTATTTTTATTTGATTTCAGAGAGGAAGGAGGAGGGAGAGAGAGATAGACACATCAGTGATGAGAGAGAATCATGGATCGGCTGCCTCTTGCATGTTCCACACGGGGAATTGAGGCCCCAACCTGGGCATGTGCCCTGACCGGGAATCAAACCGTGACCTCCTGGTTCATAGGTCGACACTCAACCACTGAGCAGCGCTGGCCGGGTAATCCTGGCAACTTTTACTGGAGTCTTTCTGTGGACCAGGCCCTGGGTTACGCTCTTGAAGTCACGCATCAGTCCTCACAGGGCCCTGCAGGCGGGTATTATCATTGTTTCCATATCCATTTCTGGATGAGAGCCTGCCTCACACACAGGTAATTCCTGGCCATGTGGACCCCAGCCCCAGATGCCCGTGCCCTGACCTGTGGCGGCCGAGCCAGCCCCTCACACA
>NW_006293957.1:1262322-1268564 GCF_000327345.1 Myotis davidii
ACCACCACAGGCCAGGCCGATCTCCCACAGGCCAGGGCCTGGTCCTGGTCAGTCTTTGTTTTCTTTTGAGGAAAAGAAGCAAATTTTTTTGTGGTTGACATTTGGACAGAGGGTTTGATGATATTTCTATCCATCTTGAGCCCCTGCTCTATCTTTCTGGGACAGGTGCTCACTGGGCACCTTTAGAATCCACTCTCTTTGCATACATACTTTTCCCCCCAATCTTTAATTTCTTTATTGATTAAGGTATTACATATGTCACCTCATCCCCCCATAAACCCGCCCCCCCACCCCCCCAATCATGCTCTCATCCCCCTATTGTCTGTGTCCATTGGTTGGGCTTATATGCATGCATACAAGTCCTTTGGTTGATCTCTTCCCCTTACTCCCACCCTCCCCTACTTTCCCTCTGGGGGTTGTTAGTCTGATCGCTGTTACTTCCTTCTTCTTTTAATTAAACTTACTGGGGTGGCATTGGTTAACAAAATTATATAGGTTTCAGGTGTACAATTTTATAATACATTATCTGTATATTGTATTGTGTGTTCACCATCCCAAATCAAGTCTCCTTCCATCACCATTTATTCCCCCTTTACCCTCAACTACCTCCTCCCACTCCCCTATCCCTCTGGTAATCACCATACTGCTGTCTGTCTACAGCCTCTCTAACACTTGTTGTTTGTTGATTTGTTGATGATAGCCATTCTGACAGGTGTGAGATGATACCACATTGTCGTTTTGATTTGCATCTCTTGTATAATTAGTGACTTTGAGCATGTTTTCATATGTCTCTTGGTCTTCTGTATGTCCTCTTTCAAAAAGTGTCTATTTAGGTCCATTGCCCATTTTTTGATTGGATTGTTTATCTTCTTTTTGTTAAGTTGCATGAGTTCCCTGTAAATGTTGGCGATTAAACCCCTGTCGGTGATAACATTAGCAAATATGTTCTCACATGCAGTGGGTTTTGTTTTCAACAGTAGACTAGAAGAAGCAGAGGACCGAATTAGTGAGTTAGACGATAAGGTAAAGAAACAAGCTCAATCTGAACAGCAAGGCCTGGGCTGGCCACCAGGTGTGCTCTGCGGGACCCCAGAGGCCGTTGGATTGTGGGCACAGTGGCAGAGAGCTGGCATACTTGCCTGGGCCGGGTAGCCTGGGGACCCAGCCCTAACTGAGTGGGCTCAGTTGGGGGTACTCATGGGTGGCAGTGCCTTCCTGCCGGGCTCCTGGGGTCCAGCTCCCAGTCCCCGCTTCTGCAGGGCGAGGCTGCTCCCTCCTGCGGCTCCGGGCTCCCACGCAGGCCCAGAAGTCTAAGTCCCACCATCCCATCCTTTCGTACCCCGCTCCTAGCCGCCTGCCTCAGTCTTCATCTTCAGGGCCTCCCACTGTCTGCTGGGCCTGTTCGCGCCCCTCCGCGGAGCCTGCCACGCAGGGCACCACGTGCTCATGGGCCCTTAACAAACCTTTGATGACGATAGTCAGATCATGGGCAATTTGTTACCATTCTTTAATTTTTCACATTTTCCTTAGAAGTGGTACCTGTCGCCGGCTCCTCCTGACTCAGGACAGTGGTTTTATCTTGGGCCGAGGGTGGCGCAGGGCAGCCGCTGTGCTCCGCCGAGGAGAGCGGGTTTGGGGCCTCGCTGCCTGGGCTCCCAGCGGCTCTCTACTTTCCAGCGAGGTGGACGTGAACAAGCTTGGTCTCAAGGACATTGGGAGGAGCATCTCCAGACCCCCTAAGGGTGACATTAGGGTCTGAGTTAGTGAAGACAACCCTGAAATGAAGCAATATTGGTCCCACCCATTGAAACGATATAAGCATTCACAGCAGCACTGTTCACAATGACCAGAGTGGAAACAACCCCAACGTCCAAATGTCGAATGGACAAGTAGAATGTGGTATCCATACACAGGAACAGTATGCGGACATAAACAGGAGTGAAGTCCGGTGCAGGCAACAACTTGGATGAAACTCAAAAACATCACGCTCAGTGGCAGAAACCAGACATGGAAGGTCAGATAGGGTTTGTGGCACGATCCCATTAAAAGAGTGTCCAGAACAGGCCAGTCCACAGAGATAGACCAGTTCAGTGGTTGCCAGGCCTGGGAGCGGAGGGGGAGGCCTGTGGCTGCTCATGGCACAGAGCTTTTTTGGGTGATAAAAATATTTTGGAACTAGTTAGAAGTGATGGTTGCAACTGTGAGTGTACCAAATGCCATTGAATTGTACATTTTAAAATGGCTAAAATGGTGAATTTTATGTAACGTGTGTTTCACAGTGACAGTGATCAGTTAAGGGAGGTTTGGATTCTTTCCCAGGAGGCTCCCCTGGGAGGCTGCCACCTCTGCGTGAAGCTCTTCTTCCTCCTCCCACTGCTCCTCTGGGTCAGACACAGGACAGACACTAGACACGCTTGTTCTTCACCTTCCCAGCAGCTCTCGATTCTGCTTACAGACCAGGAGCCTGAGACAGAGAGGTTCATGCATTTGCTCATGTCACGGGGCCAGCACATGTTCAGCTGTGTCCATCTCCATGTAGTGGTGACACTTGCCACCTGAGCACCAGTCTCTTGTCAACCATCCGAGTTGTTGCCATTTATTGAGCATCTACTATGTGCCAGGTCTGGGCTGCCTTCTCATCACTTAGGGTCGCTCTGGGTCCCCTCTGCCTAACAGTGTGTGAGCTCCGGAGGGCAGATGCTGAGTGTGTGATCAGTAAGTGCCAGGCGTTTGTCATGCAGGTTCTTGACTTGGTGGTTGGTTGCTAACTGACTGGATGTGGGGATGGTTCTCTTCAGCCCATTAGTCACAGGATAAGCTGCCCCCTGAGTTCTCTGAGACCACCCCCTCGAGCCCCTGATAGGTGGCAGCTATGGCTCATAGAGCAGTTGAAAATCATTTTTATGTTCAGAAGTGGACAACTCAGTATTGTAAATTTAAAAATGGACAAATTCTCAAAGTGGAAACTGCACTCGAAGTCATGGCAGAAAGCAAGAACCCAGCCCCTGGGAGAGCAGCGTGCATACGTGTGAATTTCAGGAATCAGCTGTGAATGCCAGCATATGTGTCTAACCCACCATCTGTATGCAGATAGTTTGTGGTGTGGTGCATATATCCCCGACAACGTGTGAAATGTATATAAATTATGCAGTAATATAGATGTTGCACATATGTTAGTCTGAGCTAATTGTCATAAAAACTTTGGGCTTGGATGGGTTTGTGGTGGGTGTGTTCACAACACATTAGAGGACTTGGGGGGCCCTGGGGATGGGCTTACTGCAGTGAGAGCTGGATAGCAGTGTGGCTCCCCAGGGGGCTCAGAAGAAGGGCTATCCCTAAGGCAGAGGCTAAGAGGCAGGTGCCCCAGGCCAGGGCCTGGCTTTCAGTGTTTCAGGCCTGAAATTCAATTCCATGGGTTCCCTGGGAGTGAATGGCCAGAGGCAGTGGGTGCGATGAACTGAAGTGCAGGGGACAGGGCCCTGACAAGTGGGAAGGCGCTGGGCTGGGGTCTGCACGGAGTGGCTGGGTTCCCTGTGCTGCCACAGTGCAGGGCATGGGTTCAAAACCCAGCCCCGCCCCTCAATGGCTGTGTGTGGTGCCCTCTCTATGGGACTGCTCTCTCTGTAAAATGAGAAGAGACAGATCGTCTCTCAGTGGTGGTGGGATCAGAGGGATGCCAATGGGAAAGAACTTGGCGTGTACAATGCAGCCCAGTTGGTGGGCCGTTGCCTGACTGTGGTAGGAGCTGCCAGGGGAAGCTGGTTCTAGGGAGAAGATGCCTGGTCTCTGTACCTGAGCCTGGGGATGCCCACACAGCATCTGTGGACAGTGCAGCAGGGTGCCACCAGGTCCCCAGAGAGCTGGCCCTGCCCCCACACCCGGTCACAGGGGAACTGATATAGTCACTGCTTTTGAGGACTTACTATGTGCCAGGCAAGTGCTTCATATGCAGTTTTTTTGCCTAGTGTCCCCAAATGGTAGGGGGTATCATTGCTATTTTGGGTCTACTATTCCAGAAATTGTAACTCAGAACGCATGGCAGCCTTTGCCCCAGCACAGAGCTGGTTGGAGGGAGCCAGGACCTGAGTCCAGCTCTGAGTGCAGACCTCCTGCTCTGTGCGTCTCCTTCCCTCAGTGTAGCCTCACCTCAAACAGTGCCGTCCACATGGGGAGCCCTTCTCACTGGTCTCGTGCTCCGGGTTTAAGGCAGTTTCAGCAGAGGAGCTGTTTCAGGTGCTGCTCCGGGGACCCTCACTGCCACCTCCCAGGGCTGAATTCCTGGTGTTCACAGGAACTTACCTCACCTGGCATTGGGGGTTTTCCTCCTTTAGGTTTTGGTGGGTGAGCCTGAGGACTCTGTGCCCACACCCTCCCTGTGCTGGGTGCAGCAGTAAGCAAGTGGACACCACCCCAGCTAGGGAGAGGTGCCCTGGAAGCAGTGTGTGGCCAAGAGGAGGTCTGGGCACAGCCACCTGGGAAGTAGCTCAGAGCTGCCACAGTCCAGGGAGAAAAGGCCTCCCCTGGCTCAGACCTGGCCCCACCACATCACACTGAGGTTCCTCACAGTACTGCCTCCTTGAACACCATGTACCGTTTAGAGCATTGTACCAGTCACTTGAGCCAAGCTTATTCTGGGCCAATTGAAGTTGGAGGCATGCTGCCTGGGGAAAACATAGATCTTGTCTCACTTGATGTGTGACAGATGAGAACCACAGGAAAGAACTTGGCATGTACAATGCAGGGGAAGCTGGTTCTAAAGAGAAGACGCTCACACACTCTCTCCCGCAGGCAGTGGTCGCTGCCGGGCCTGGCACTGGCTACCTCATTAATCTGCTTTTCCTCCTCACTTTGGAGATATTTAAATGTCGTTACTACCCAGACAGCTGGATATGTGAAGAGCTGGAGATGTGGAAGAGCCGGGGAAAGAGGAAGAGCTGGGGATGTGGAAGAGCTGGGAGAGAGGAAGAGCTGAGGATAGAGGAAAGTGCTGGAGCTACCCAGCATATGCCCCACTCTAGGCAGAGGAGAGTCTGCCAGGGTGGCCTGGAGCAATCTGGTGTGCCCAGCCAGGAGATACAGGATCGTACTTCACATACACTGCTAGAGGGACCTAGGGTGCCACTGTGCCATGGGTGCCAGAGTCACACAGAAAATTGCATGCCAGAGGGCTCTGGGTCCTCATCGGCAGTCACACACCAGAGGAACTGTGCATGCACACTAACCACCCTGAGCATCTCAAATGGACAACTGAGGAACCAGATCTGTGGGAGAAGGGAATACAGTACAGAGCAGAGACAATAAAGGCTTGAGACTCAAGGCAGACCCAGCGTCTGGGCTAATGATTTCTGGACCATTGGCCTGATAAGGTCTTCAACCTCTCAAACCCCAAGCAGGGTGCCCAGGGCAAGAAAGAGATAGCAAAAATGGGGCGACAAAGAAACAACTCCCCAAGGAAAGAAAAGGAGGAACTGCCAGAAAAGGAACGAAATGAAATAGAGGCAAGCAATATGTCAGAAAAAGAATTCAGAGTAAGAGTCATACAGTTCATAAACAACTGGATGAAAAAAATCAACAACTTATGTAAGAATCAAAGGAAATGAAAAATGATATAGCTGCAATAAAAAACACAATTGAAGGTTTCAACAGTAGACTAGAAGTGGAGGAATGAATCAGTGAGTTAGAAGACAGGGTACAAAAACACACCCAATCTGAGCAGCAACTGGAAAAAATAAAAATACCAGGTGTACCAGTTAATAATGCGAATTTTATAATCAAAGAAAACACGATAAATTCAAGAGAAACATCAAAAATGCTTTATTCAAAGTAATGTCCATCACTAGCTACACATTTTCCCCATCTTTCAGGTAATTTGTGGATACCGTCCCAATAGAACTTTTCTTGTTTTGAGGCAGACCATTCAGAGACCCAATTTTCCACTTCTTCGTAGGTTTTGAAGTGCTGCTCAGAAAGTGTGTGTGCCATTGATCGGAACAAGTGGTAATCTGAAGGAGCAAGGTCTGATGAATACAGTGGGTGGATTAATACTTCCCAGGCAAGATCTTTTAATGTGTCTTTAACTGGTTTTGATGTGGGTTGTGGTGCATCATCATGAAGCAAAAATTACTTTGCCATGTCTTCTGGCCCATTCTGTTCATTTCATGATAAAAGTATGGTTCAAATTGATTATTTGTTGTCGGTAGCGATCAGTATTAATGGTTTCACCTGGTTTTAGAAGCCCATAA
>NW_006293957.1:1268779-1272995 GCF_000327345.1 Myotis davidii
ATCTTGAGATGGACCTTGTTCACCATAGCTTCCTGAAGTATTCTGCAGCACTTTTCTTCAAAATAAAGTAATGAATTAAAACTTCCCACAAATTTGCTTTTTTTGGCAGGAAATTGGACATTTTAAGTGTAAAATATTTATGTTAACACCTTCAGAAAATTTGACATATGAGGTTTTGAAGTGTGTTGTCAATACAACAAAATAGCATATATATATATCAAATTGCATATATATCAACATATGTGTAACTCCATCTATTGAAAAAAAATCTGCATTATTAACTGATACACCTAGTTAAAAACAGGAGGAGAGTTTAAGGGAGCTTTGGGACAATATGAAATGAAGCAATGTCCATATAATGGGGGTGCCAGAAGGCAAGAAAAGGAGCAAGGAATAAAAAACCTGTTTGATGAAATAATGACAGAAGACTTCCCTGACTTGATGAAGAAAAAAGTCACACAAGCACAGAGTCCCAAACAAGATGAACCCAAAAGACCCACACCAAGACACATTATAATTACAATGGCAAACGTGAATGACAAAGAATCTTAAAGGCTGAAAGAGACACAGAAAGTTACCTACAAGGGATCTCCCATTAGACTATAAATAATTTCTCAACAGAAACACATCAGGCCAGAAGGAAATGGAATGAAGTATAAAATGCATACAAAGCAAGGTACTGAATCCAAGAATACTCTATCCAGCAAGGCTATCATCAAAATTGAAGGTGAAATCAGGAGCTTCACAGACACACACAAAAAAGGCTAAGGGAGTTTATTACAACCAAGCCAGCAATGCAAGAAATGCTAAAGGGTCTGTTGCAAAAAGAAGAAATAGAAAGGGAAGAAGGAATACAGGCATACAGAATAAAAATGGCAAAAAATAAGTACCTATCAATAGCAACTTCAAATGTAAATGGAATAAATGCTCCAATAAAAAAAACATAGGGTGGTTGAATGGATAAGAAAACATGACCACTACCAGTGTATATGCTGTCTACAAGAGACCCACCTCAAAACAAAGGGCTCACATAGACTGAAAGTGAAGGGATGGGAAAAAATTTCAGGCCAACAGAAATGAAAAGAAAATTGGGGTAACAATACTTATAGCTGACAAAATAGACCTCAAAGTGAAGGCCATAACAACATTTAAGGAAGGCCACTTTATAACACTAAAAGGATTGTTAAAATAAGAGGATATAACTCTGGTAAACATATATGCACTGAATGCAGGATCACCCAAATACATAAAAAAACTTCTGGAAGATAGTAAGGGAGAGATCAACAGCAATACAATAATAGTAGGGGACTTTAATACCCCATTGAAATCACTGGATAAATCTTCTAGAAAAAAAATCAACAAAGAAACAGCAATCCTAAATGACTCACTAGATCAGATGGTACTAATTGACATCTTTAGAACCTTTCACCCCAAAGCAACAGACTATTCATTCTTCTTGAGTGCAGATGGGGCATTTTCAAAGATAGACCACATATTAGGACACAGGCTAAGTCTGTTCAAATCCAAGAAGATAGAAGTCATATCAAACATCTTCTCAGATCACAGTGGCATAAAATTGGAAATCAACTACAATAAAAACAATTACAAAATCAAACACTTGGAGGCTAAATTGCATGCTATTAAACAAAAATTGGGTTACCAAAGAGATCAAGGAAAAAGTAAAAAGCATCCTGGAAACAAGTGACAATGAAAACACAACAATCCAAAATCTATGGGACTCAGTGAAAGCAGTCCTGAGAAGGAAGTTCATACCTCTACAGGCCTACCTCAAAAACCAGGAAAAACTGGTAATAAATTATCTAACCCTACAACTTAAAGAATTAGAAAGAGCAAAAAGAAAAGCCCAGAGTAAGCAGAAGGAAGGACATAATAAAGATCAGAGTGGAAATAAATGACAAAGAACACAAACAAAACAAAACAAACAAACAAAAAAACAATGCAAAAGTTCAATAAAACCAAGAGCTGGTTCTTTGAAAGGATAAGCAAGATTGATGAACCTCTAACCAGGCTCACCAAGAAATAAAGAGAGAGGACCCAAACAAACAAAATCAGAAATGAAAGAGGAGAAGTAACAACCGACTCCATAGACATACAAAGGATTGTAAAAAAATACTACGAACAACTCTTTTCCAACACACTGGACAACCTAGACGAAATGGACATAGTCCTAGAAAAACACAAGGTTCCAAAACTCAATCAGGAAGAATTAAAAAAAACCTGAATATGACTATAACTACCAATGAAATTGAAACAGTAATCAAAAAACTTCTAGGAAACAAAAGCCCTGGTCTGGACTTCTTCACAGGGCAGTTTTACCAAACATTCAAAGAAGAACTAAAACCTATCCCTCAGACTACTACATAAAATTCAAGAGGAAGAAACACTTCCAAGCTCATTCTATGAAGCCAGCATCACCCTACTACCAAAACCAGGTAAAGACAACACAGTGCAAGAGAATTACAGACCAATATCTCTCATGAGTTGGTACAATATCCACAAATCATTAAACTTTATACATCACATAAACAAATTGAGAGGCAAAAATCACATAATCATGTTAATTGATGCAGAAAAAGCACTTGATAAAATCCAATACCCTTTCTTGATAAAAACTCCCAGCAAAGTGGGAATAGAGGGAGCATACCTCAACATATGACAAACCTACAGCCAACATCATACTCAATGGGCAAAAACTAAAACCATTTCCCCTAAGAACAGGAACAAAACAGGGATGCCCACTTTCACTACTGTTTGATATAGTACTGGAAGTGCTAGCCATAGTGATCAGACAAGAAGAAGAAATAACAGACATCCAAATTGGAAAAGAAGACATAAAAATGTCATTATTTGCAGTTGGCATGATATTGTACATAGAAAAGACTGCATCACAGAACTACTGGACTTAATAAATGAATTCAGCAATGTAGCAGGGTACAAAATTAACACCCAGAAATTTATGGCTTTTTTATACACCAATACTGAACTCACAGAAAGAGAAACTAAAAAAATAATCCCTTTTACCATTGCAACAAAAAAATTAAGATACCTGGGAATAAACCTAACTAAGGAGGTAAAAGACCTGTACTCGGAAAACTACAGGATGTTGAGAAAAGAGATAGAGGAAGACATAAACAGATGGAAGAACATACCCTGTTCATGGATTGGTACAATTAACATCATTAAAATGTCCATACTACTCAAAGCAATTTACAGATTCAATGCAATCCCTATTAAAATACCAACGGAATATTTCACAGACCTAGAATGAACTCTCCAAAAATTCATCTGCAATAAAAAAAGACTCCGAATAGTTGCAGCAATCCTGATAAATAAGAACAAAGTTGGAGGAATCACAATATTGCAAAGCCGCTGTTCTCAAAACTGCCTGGTACTGGCACTAGAACAGACATATTGACCAATGGAACAGAACATAGAACCCAGAAATTGGCCCAAGCCATTGTGCTCAATTAATATTTGACAAAAGGAGTCAAGAGCATACAATGGAGTCAAGACTGTCTCTTCAATAAATGGTGTTGGGAAAATTGGACAGATACATGCAAAAAAAAAAATGAAACTAGACCACCAACTTACATCATACACAAAAGAAACTCCAAGTGGATAAAGGACTTAAATGTAAGACCAGAAACCATAAAAATCTTATAAGAATCCATAGGCAGCAGAATAGCAGACACATATCGTAGCAATATCTCTATCGATACGGCTCCTAGGACAGTGGAGACTAAGGAGAAAATAAACAAATGGGACTACATCAAAATAAAAAGCTTCTGCACAGCAAAAGAAACTATCAGCAAAACAACAAGAAAGCCCACTGCATGGGAGAACATACTTGCCAATGTTTTCACTGATAAGGGTTTAATCTCCAACATTTACAGGGAACCCATGCAACTTAACAAAAGGAAGATAAACGATCCAATCAAAAAATGGGCGAAGGACCTAAAGTAGACACTTTTCGAAAGAGGACACAAGGAAGGCCAAGAGACATATGAAAACATGCTCAAAGTCACTAATCGTCTCAGAGATGCAAATAAAACAACAATAAAATACTCTCTCACACCGTCAGAATGGCTATCATCAACAAATCAACAAAGGACAAGTACTGGTGAGGATGTGGAGAAAAAGGAACACTTGTGTACTGCTGGTGGGAATGCAGACTGGTGCAGCCACTATGGAAGCC
>NW_006293957.1:1273049-1304506 GCF_000327345.1 Myotis davidii
AGTATAGATGGAACTGGAGAGCATTATGCTAAGCAAAATAAGCCAGTTGGAGAAAGATAAATATCATATGATCTCACTCATTTGTGGAATATAATGAACAACATAAACTGATGAACAAAAATAGATCCAGAGACACAGAAGCATTGAACAGACTTTCAAACCTCAGAGGGAAGGCAGGTGGGGGTGGGAGTTAAAAAGAAAAAAGCAAACTATAATCATTGAAAGATTAAGAAAATAAAGTAAATAAAAGCAATTCTCTTGTCACCAACAAAAAACTTTTAAAATATGCATATGTATAATTTGTAGATATACCTAATAATATATGTGTAAAATATATATTTTATAAAAATAGAAAAATAAACAAAATTAAAGAAAATGAATATCCTCCCACGTGGAACCAGTGTGCTCATGAGAGGATCTGTGGCCTCTCACTTGGGTCCGTGCTGCGCACCCTTGGAGGGGAGTGTGCAGAAGGCTGAGTGGGCCTGCTGATGGCACACCTGAGCCGCGTTTGTGTTGTAAATGGGCACAAATGAGTCTGCCTTTAGCTGATGTATGACGTCTGCCCCTTTTCCCCGGGTAGGACAGTGAGAGGAGAGCTCACTTGTCTCAGGCCGGCATTTCCAGGCCGTCACGTGTCTGCAGCTGGGCCTCCCCTCTGTAGTCACCAGGACACACCACAGCACTCTGGGCTGCCAGTGAGCTGGCACTGTACCTGGTGCTCCGCTCAGACCCCGGTCCTCAGCCCTTGGCCCTTGGCACGTCTGCCCGTGGCCGTGACCAGAAGCACCTTTGCCTTCTTTTTTTAAAAAAATATATTTTATTGATTTTTTTACAGAGAGGAAGGGAGAGAGATAGAGTTAGAAACATCGATGAGAGAGAAAGATCGATCAGCTGCCTCCTGCACATCTCCCACTGGGGATGTGCCCGCAACCCAGGTACATGCCCTTGACCGGAATCGAACCTGGGATCTTTCAGTCTGCAGGCCGACGCTCTATCCACTGAGCCAAACCGGTTTCGGCACCTTTGCCTTCTTATAACCTCTGAAGACCAGACTTGCAGTCAGCCCTCTGGCTGAGCTCTAATCTGCCCCTGATTAGCTACCACATTGGGTGTGGCTTGCAGCAGGTCGAGCACCTGCCCTGCACCTGTATGCCAACTTCCACGTAGGGGCTCCTGGCAGGACCCTGAGGACAGTCTGACCAGGCTCAGGTTCCATGTGTGTGAACCACTTTTCCTCATCTGTAAATCGAGGTGTGCGGCCACCTGCTTACCCTGAGAGGCTGGAGTGAGCAGGATGGAGGGAGTGGTTTGTGGGCAGGAGAGGCAGAACTCCAGCCCCGCAGGAGTCCAAGGTCGCTGCCCCTTCCTGAGGGGAGAGTCTGTGCTGAGCTGGGGCTTGCTATTTAGCCTCTGTGGGAGCCATCACTCCTGGGGGCAGTGTCTGTGCAGAGGGCAGCGGGGGAGGGGCCGCTCGGGCAGGCTTGCACTGTCTGCACTGGGGGTGGGACTGTGCAGGGGTCCCTAGACCCCTCTGCAGTGCACAAGCCAAACTTGGCCTGGATGTGTCCCCAGGGGGGTTCCAGGGACGACCAGGCCTGGGTTCGACTGCCCACGCCCCTCCCTCTGTCTGTCTGATCAGACACCTTCCTGTCCCAGAGCAGTGTGCAACCTGGCGTCCGGATTGGATCGTGCCTGCAGACCCAGCATCCTGATGGGGGCTTGCAAGCTCCTCCCTCCGCAATGTGAGTGCCTCTGGGAGGAAGTCCATTGTGGACTGGACCTGCGTGCTCTCCTGGGGTTCCCAAGTGCAGGAAGTGTCTGGTGTACCATGAGGAAGGAGAGGACAGGGTTTGTGGGCAGTGTCACACCCTGGGCTGAGGCTGGTGGGAACTGGGACACACAGTGCTCCCACCACAGCCTGTGATGGGCTGCTGCTCCCTGAGACAGGTCACAGCCTGTGCAGGGGCATGTCTGGCCTGCATTCAGCTGTCTGTTCCGAGCTGGGAGGCTTTGCAAGCTTGAAAGGAATGGCCTCTGCTCGGCCAGTGTGGCTCAGTGGTTGAGCATCAATGGCTGTACCAAGAGGTCGCAGGTTTGATTTGTCAGGACGTGTGCAGGTTGTGGGGTCGATGCCCGGCAGGGGGCGTGCAGGAGGCAGCCGATTGATCAACATCCATGTTTCTCTCCCTCTCCTTCCTCTCTAAAATCAATAAAAACCTGTTTTTTAAAGAAAGGCATGGCCTCGCAGCCCTGCAGTCATGTGGCCTGCAGCAGGTGTGGCCCGGCAGTCATGTGGCGCGCACCAAAGCTGGCCGCTTGCTTGTGGCCTGGGAGCTGTAATAAGGAACCTGACACCTGGAGGCAGAGGCGCTGTGGAGGCCTGACACACGGCATGGTGGGGTGCAGCGCCCCGAGGCTGCGCTGTGGGACGGGCTGTCAGGAGCGTTCACTCCGCAGACCCGGCTCCTGTCCCACAGGCTGGGAGGCTGGAGAGCTTGCAGCCCCCACATGGGCTCAGCATTCTGACTGAGCTGGCATTTTGGGGATGTTTCAGGGAGAGTTTTCTGATGCCAGGGTTATGGCTGATGACAAATCTTACGTCCCCATGGCTGAGAGGGATGGCCCAGGACCTGTCACCCCTGAATTGCCAGTGCCAATCATCCTGCTTGGGAGGTGACCATTGCCCCAGACTGCCCCCTTGTCCCAGAGACGTGAGGCAAGCACAGCAGCTGACATGGGCGAGGTGCCCGGGAGCGTCTCTAGGCCCCAGGGGCGAGGAGTGTGGAGAGGTGGTGCCCAGTCTCAGCTGTACTGTTGGGCTCAGAGAGAGTGGGCTGCCGATCCCTTCTCTCCTTCCTTCTCTCTCAGTAGCATTCCGAGGCCCACAAAGGACTTGCACTCTCCCACGCTTCCTCGTCTTCCCTACTTGTCACCCACGGCTGCTTCTCTCCACAGAGCACACTCAGAGCCACCAAGTCATTGTTTTCAAGACCAGCTACTTCGGTTAACATGACCCAAGGGTGGCTTCCCTGGTTGGCATGACCCAGGGGTGGCTGTCTCTTGGTTTTAGCATCCTCTGAAATGCCTCTGCCTCCCAGTTCCTGCCTCCTGACTATATCCTGAACACTGTCCTCTCCCACACCTCCTGTACTCTCACGGCTTTGCTTGCAAACAATAGAAGCCAGCTTCAGCAAACCTAGCCAGTGGAAGTAATGAATTGTTCAGATATTGGGACGCTCACAGAGTCAAGGAAAATCTGGAGAATCTTATTAAGGAAATGGGCACCAATCGAGGGAGTTTGGGCCACAGGACATTGTTTAGTTACACTGTGGACAGCAGGTTGGTTGGGCAGCAGGGTGGTTACTGGGCTCCTGCTGCCAGTGGTGCTGCCCAGCTCTGCTCCCAGCTTGGTTCTCTTGATTACACCACTATGGCGTCAACACTCTTAGATTTCTCACATACTTTATTACTTTCATTAGATTTAGAGAGTTGGGAAAGATGATCTAGCTTCTGCTTTTAAAAAATATATGTTTTTATTGATATCAGAAAGGAAAGGAGAGGGAGAGACATAAACATCAATGATAAGAGAGAATCACTGATTGGCTGCCTCCTTCATGTTTCACACTGAGGATGGAGCCCACAACCAGGCATGTGTCCTGACCAGGAATCGAACTGTGACCTCCTGGCTCATCGGTCAACACTCAACCACTGAGCCACATGGGTTGGGCTAGGTTCTGATTTTTATGGTAGCTGCCAGTGTGTCAGAAGAGGAAGTATCTAGCCCATGCAGCACCCTTACTGAGAGGAATGAACTTTTATTCTTCAAAGACTGAAGCCATGGTGGACTTTCCCCCAAACTTGGAAGGAGTTTACATGCTGGGAAGACAAAAGAACGCAAATGGACACCCTCATTGGCTGACTAATACCCAGGTGCATTTATGCAATAAATATTTTTGAACAGTTGCTATGTGACTGACTCTGTTCTAGGGGCATGGCAGTGAACAGGACATAGGAATTCCAGCTCACATGAAACTATCAGGAGATGGACAATAAATATAATAAATAAGGATATGGTATATTTTGTGGTGATAAGTTTTATGGGAAAAATACAGGAAAAGGAGATATGAAGTGTTTAGAGAGATTCAATTTCAAAGGCGGTGGTAAGGGAAGGTCTTACCAGGAAATTGACATTTGAGCAAAGGTGGAGATATGAGCTGTCTGCATACCTGGTAGAGGGTGTTCTGGGTAGAGAGGACAGAGACCTTAATGTGGGAGTGCAAAGGGGGTTCTGAGTAATCAGGGGGGAGGCCATCGTGGCTGGAGGTACATGAGACAGGTGGAGAGTAATAGGACATGAAGTGTGGGGGGAGCAGGGCTAAATCTGAACAGGTGCTCCTTTTAAATCTGTGACAGTTGAGGAAGCTGCTCACTGACAGAATGTGACCGCATGCTATCTCAGTTCACTTCAGGTGGCATCTGTATGATATGCCAGGTGATCTTTCCAGTGCCTGAATCTTCCTCCATTCTCAGCTGAAGGTAGTCCAGGGTGGGTTGATCTTTGGCATGGATTGGTGTCTGGGATGGGTTGATGTCCAGGATGGATTGATGTCCGGGATGGGTTGATGTCCGGGGTGGGTTGATGTCCAGATGGGTTGATGTCCAGATGGGTTGATGTCTGGGATGGGTTGATGTCTGGGATGGGTTGATGTCCGGGATGGATTGATGTCCGGGATGGGTTGATGTCTGGGATGGGTTGATGTCTGGGATAGATTCACGTCCAGGATGGGTTGATGTCCAGGATGGGTTGATGTCCAGGATGGGTTGATGTCTGGGATGGGTTGATGTCTGGGATGGGTTGTTGTCTGGGATGGATTCCTGTCCTAATTGGTTGAGAGAGGGGCTGTGGTAGTCTGAAGTGTATAAGTGGGGACTGATGTTCTGGTGGTTTCCTTGTTGCCGCACCTGACAAGGTGTGACCAGGTATGCTCACTTCTACTTCGTGTGAGGATGATGTGCACATGCCAAGCATTCTGACTCGGAGGCTGGAACCATCGTGGCTACAGTGGGCAGCGCCGCTACGCAGTGGTACGGTTGCCATCATTAGGTGTTCGTTCTCCCCCAGGCCTCTTGGCATATCAGATGGTACTTTGCAAAATGGGAATAGCTACCTTCCAAAGCCAAGAGACCTCCAGCAAGGTTTTCCTTTTACTGGCTCCATACAGCATCCTGACTCAGGGCAGCCATGTTGATCTGAGTCTGGGAGCGAGTGCCTGGGCACAGGAGTCTGGCACAGGCAGAGACACTCCTCTCTTGGGCCCCACTCAGTGTCGCCAGAACTTCCGTTCATTCAGTGTGTAGGCAGCACACACCGAACTATGACGCACTGCCTTTCAAAGGGGAAGAGGCCCCCAGTACTCTGCCTGTGCCTCTTTAGTGATGGCACAGGATACAGGGAGCAACATCTCGCCCTGTATCTTTAGAGAGCATTTCATTAAAGCACCCAGAACACTGGGATTCCAGACAGGTTGACCTCATTTGGCAGGTTCCTGTACTTTTGCAGAAATTATTTTCTAGGCATATACACGTGTCTTCCCAAGGCACTTGGTCCCTGCTAATTTACAGTCTCCACATCTTAGCATGGTGTCCGGTGGATGGCAGTGAAATTCTTGTGAACTGTGTGGCTCAGGGCCAGGGAGCTGATATGGCCCTCACGTAGGACAATGAAAGTTTACTGCTGTACCCACCTGGAGGATAACTGCTCTACTGGGTTTTGTTTGTTGGGATAGAAAAGAACACTGACAGATCAATAACTGTGAACAAGTTGCTAGGGTCTGTATTGATTTGATCCAATAAGAGGCCATATTAGGAATAACAGATGTGATTGAAGTCTCCACTTGATTAAGTTGATGATGATCCACTGTCATTCCATATGACTCATTATCTTTTGCATCTGCCAACCTAGAAAGTTACATAGGGATGTGACTGGAATCCTCTGCTTTGCACCTTCACATATTTAATGATGATGATAATTTCTCTGATTTCTCTAGGGATGTTGTAGTGCTTTTATTTTCTTCCTTTGCCAGGGAGAGAGAAATGGCTTTCACATCGCCCTTTCTGCCTTATTAGCCCTTTGTCGATTTCCAGGGAGTCAATTAGATGTTCATCATATTGCTGAGGATCGCTATTCCAAACACGCACTCAGAAAATGGAAAACCAACCACTGAGTTAGACTGGTGTCCCTTGGACTTACTATGAGGCTGACTTGGGTCAAAACTTGATTTTTCCTTTGACCTCTGTTAGCCCCTCTGTGGCTGATGGGCCCCAGCGATGTTCATGGTATCTGGGAATCAGGGTTGGCCAAAGATGGCACCCACCCAATACCAGTGGCCCGCAGTGCCTCCTGCCTCTGTGAACAGTGTCCTGATGAATCCCCTCAGATCTTTTTGGAAAAGGCGAGGAAGAACAGTCATGATACTTCACTGTGACGCTTCGGGGGGCCTTCAGGTCCTCTGTTCACTGAGAGAGTTCAGGTCATTCGGGGGCTCACGGTTTGGACATTGGATGATATACTCAAAGCTTCCATTTTTATGGCTTAAATAGGCCTCTTGTCCCTCCTGCCCCTGCCTCAGGTATATGGATTACGTAAGGCCTTGGTGGGTCACCTGTTTGCTTTGTTTTGGGGACCTCAGGGTCAGTTAATTACCATCAGCTATTCCTGGAGATGCCACCATTCTGAGGACTCCCTGTCCTGCTGCTTCTTCCCATCACCAGGCTCCGTCCCCGTGGTGTTTGGGTGCTGCCTCCTGCTGTCTCTGTTGAAACCAGGGTCCAATTTCAGTTGAACTCTGTAGCCTATGGAGAGCGGGGTCGGCAACGTCCTCCCAAATTGCCGGTGCTCCCTCAGCTTTAATTTATCACCACCCGTGGAGGGAGTGGCCGAGTGGCTGAGGGCGAGTGGGGGAGACAGCACATGATGCACGGAGGTCAGAACCCAGGTCTGGACGACTGCACTCTGCCAAAGCAGGTTGGGCATCCTCCTGCATTTACAGTGAATCGCCACTGACGTTAGGATTCTGCTGAATAGATGAGCAAACGTAGAACCATTTGAGCTAGGACATTGTATTTACCTGTTTGCCTGACCCGAGATTGTAGTCCTCTGCCCTTGGTCTGGTCCACTCCTGTCACAGCATTCCAGTGTCAGTCAGTTACATCCTGCGGCATTCTGTGTGTGAGCAAGCCTTCTCCTCCCAGACCACCTGTGAAGATGCTGGGCCTGTGCGCGTGCGCGTGTGTGTGTATGCGTGTGTGCGTGCATGCGTGCGTGTGTGCATGCGTGTGTGTGTGTGTGTGTGTGTGTGCGCGCGCTTGAACTATAGTTTGGAGTGGTGGAGTGGTGTTAGGCACAATGAAATTGGAAGGGAGGGAGGAGAGGTTGTTCCAGCTGATATGGGAGGCTGAGCTGGGTTGAGGGTAAACAGGCCACTTGGAGTCCTCTTAAATCCTCCCATTAACACCCATTATAATTATTGGCTCCCTACTGTTCCCAGTCAATGCCCCAATCCTATCCTAAGAGACTTGGTGAGGTTGTGAATGCAACTCATAGTATATTTTATTACCTAAAATTCAAATGCCTGAATTTCCCTTTTTTCTTTCATCTTTACTGCCATCCTGACTTTCTTCACGGTCATTAATCTCTTCATGCCTTTCATGCTGCTTTCTGGGGTGGAGCCTTAGTCCCCTAAAGCTTTGCCTTCAATTAATTAATCAATTACTTAATCCATCCATTCAATAGATATATATTATTAGGTATTATTCTAAGTGTTAAGATATAGCAGAGGAAAACAAAACAAAAAAACAGAGACACCCCCTGGCCTCATGGAGTTCTCAGTCTAGCAGATGGTCAGGGGAGAGCTCAGTGAGTGGTTCCCTCGCCCCTGCACAGAGCTGCTGGCTGTCAGCCTCTCGTTCCTGAATTCCAGTGAGGGTTCCTACTTTACCCAGCGGTTGTCCGTCCCTGATGCCTCTCATGATTTCTTTTAACAATAGACTTAACTTGTCCTCACACACTCACTGTTTCCTGTACCTACTCTCTCTTACTCCAAATTCCCTTTAAGATTTTAATGGAATTTGGGCAAAGACCAGAATCTTAAAGGAGGCCTTTATTGTCTCTCATCACCGACTTTGCACGTACTTCCTCTGCTCTATTCCTCCTTCAGTCACCCACTCACCCCTTCAACAGGTTACTTTCTTTTTATCTCTCATAAATCAAGTTAAAGTTCACAGCCTGACCCCACTTGCACCACTGCCAGCACGGCCTGGCCCCCAGCACCCACCACTCTGCCCAGCCCCCAGTTGCTGTGTGATCGAGCTAGTGCTGGCACTCCCTGGCGAAGGACCTTCCTTGCTGACGAGTGGGGCCCAGAGCCCAGGTACCCTGGCTCTGCTCAATGCTGACATGTGGGCTATTCAGTGACGATTGCCTACGAGTCATAACACCATGATGTGCATTCCGGTGCCTGCTCAGTCCCTGCCCACATGGGGAGGATGCTGACACTGTTGTCAGGGGCCAGAGGCAGCCAGATGGCTTCCTGGCAGAGAAAAAGGTGAGCCGGGAAGGGAACCGGGCTTGCCTCTAGGTGAGTGTCTGACAGCAGCCTGGGTCTTCTGTCCTGGGTCCCGTTCTGTGTTCGGTGTCTGGTGTTCACACCTGGCTGTGCTCACTGCTGGCTTGAAGTCACTGTCTCGAGTCGAGGAAGTGGAACGAGTAGCAGTGTGTCGGCCTCTGCAGATGTGCACACGTGGTCCCAGCCTGTCACTTCCTGATCATTCATCTGCTAATGCTTGTGATCGAGCCTTGGGGTTTATCTCCTTCGCGTGCGTCCATCCTGCTTTCTGATACAGCATTCAGGCGGTGTACAGCCCTCGGCTCCGGCTGGTGAGGAGGCTCCCGGGGATGAGTCCCTGCCCTGGTGCTCCAGCCCTTGAGGGTGCGAGGCCTTCCCCGGGAGGAGCATGGGCAGGGCTGGGGAAACTGGAAGGTAACAGCAGCTTCTCCACCGACCCAGCTCTGCTGATCTCCTTTCTAGGCAACGTGGTACCTCTTTAATCTCTGCTGTTTCGTTTGTCCCATAAACTCCCGACGATCCATCTCCAGCAGCATGGCTTTATCTCAGGCAAATCGGCTCCAGCAGATAGACGGATCACAAGCCATTGCCTCCCCAAATTCTACATCTAGGCGGCTTGATGTTTTGTTAACTTTGATCATTGGGGCTGTGGCATTCTCTCCTGCTCTGCCCGGAAGTCTGCAGAATTAACAACGGCTGCAGCGGGTCCCTCGTCCTCTGCCACCTGCGTGCCCAGTGATCACCTCTGGAATGGAAATCCCAGTTATGGTATTGGTTGAGGAATGTCAGGAGGGACCTGCTATTAAAAACCTCTCCTGCAATAAACATTTATGCCCCTTGCAAGGATGAGATCACAGCAGCTGTCTGAGCAGAGAAAGAGAGGTGTCCTTTCAAAAAATTAGGCTACATCGTTTCACTTATATCCTGGACTTCACAATTGGCTCAGCCATAGCCCTGGTCGACAGCCCGCTGTCTTCATCACTGTGAGTAGCCCGAGCTCCTGGGCGGCGCTGTGAGCCCTGCGTCATGCCACAGTGGGCGCTGCTGTCAACGGGCCTCCTTCCGAGTCCGTACTCCTGCAGCTGGGCCAGGCGCGCTGGTCCTAATGGTGCTGGGAGCCCCTGCCGGCGCTGCTCTGTGCCAGGCCGCCCACGGGGCGCGCTGCTGGACTGCCAGGCTGAGTGCTCAGTTTACAGGAAGATTACAAATAACTTTCTAAATTGGCCGCATCGGTTCATCCTCCTGCCAGCAATGCAGAGGCGATGCTCTGCCCAGGCTGCAGCGCACGGGCTCCTGTCCGTGTCCACAGGGCACGGCCAGCGGCACCCTCGCCTGGTCCTCTTCCGGGCCTGTGACCCGCGGAGGGAGGGAGCCTTTAGCTTTGTTGTTCACAGGGGCTTCTTTCTGGCGACGTGCCCGCTTATGTCTTATGCTCATTTTTCTGTTTGTTTGAAGATCCTTTTCTCTGTTGTTCTTTATATATTATTGACATTAATCCATTTTCAGTTATAGCTGTTATAAATATTGTATTTCTATTTGTCTTTTTTACTTTTTTGAAAGTTTCCATTGATAAACAGGAGTTGTTAATTTGGATATGTAAAAATTTATGAACCATTTACTTTTCTGTTTTTTCTTCTTAAGAAATTCTTTTTAGTATTCCAGCCTCCCACTGTGACATTGTACAGGGCTCACAGCATTGCCCACAGACTCTAGCTACTCAGTGATGTTGACATCTTGCCCTAAGCCAGGGACTCTGACTAACATCCAGATCAGAAAGGTATTTACCTTAAGGTGTGAAAGGTGTTAATCAGCTACAAGTAGCTTTTATGTTTGGAGTGAGTCAGGGATTGAAATTCAAGTTCTTTCCCACATGGATGACCCTGTTTTCTGACTCTGTGTATTGAGTAGTCCCTCAGGTGGCCCTGCCCTGCCCTGTGCTCTGTCACCGAGAACATGCCCACACACCTGCAATACCTGTTTCAGGGCTGTGCATTCTAGCTCGTTGGTCAACCTCTGTATGGCTGCCTTTGTCCAATGTCATCGTTGCTGTAGCTTCATAATAATTCTTGATACCCTGCAAAAGAAGCCTTCTTTCTCTGTAGTATATTGGCCATTTTTTTTGTTCTTTCTACTTCCATGTAAAGTTTAGAATAAACTTATTAGGGTCCATGAAAGTCCTGTTGGGGTCTTGGGTAGAATTGCATTAAATGTATGGATAAATGTGGGAAGAATTGACATCTATATATGGATCCTCATGGTTAAGGCTTTCATAGCTCAGCAGGACTTTCTGCCAGTATTTCGCTCGCCTGCTGTCAGGAGGAGCCCTCGCCTGTTCCTCCGCAGTCATGACAGGAGCCAGACCCCATATGTGTACCCGCACATTTCTGTACAGTGTCCAATCCAGGGTCTGGGTGGCGGTGATCTGACACTGAGCGTCTGGGCTGCACCCTGACCCTCCCTCGGGGTCTGACCACACACCCTGTGGCGGTTGGCAGTTAATGTACGGGCGATTTCTGTAGGTGTTTGCTTCACTGCGCTTGAGGCTGTTTTCCTGGCAGGCCGCTGTCTTGTGCTTTGTTATTAGATATTTCAATCACTCCACACCCTCTGTCATCTGCTCCCTGATTGATTAGCCAGTTGATTGACTACATGATTAACCAGGACGCTCCCCACAGCATTGACCCTCGCCCAGGTTTCTCCTCTCACTGACTTGAGGGAAGCCCTTTCAGCAGTCGGTGGGCTGGAAATCGTGCCGTTGTTCATTCACGTGGCAAGTATTTACTGAGGTGAGCTGGGGCAGAGGGACCCAGGAGTTCAGGGCAGGCCCAGGGCCGGCTGGTGACATCTACCGCGTTGGTGTTGATCGCCGGCCACCCTGGCCTTTGCTGGATGCGCCAGGGAAAGGGCTGGGATTTGAGTCTAAAGTGCTTTGTCCCTTTGTTTCCTGATGGGAGACCGTGGAAGTTTCTTTAGCTTCCTTCAGCCTCACAGTTCCTCCTTATAAGATGGGATCAACAGTAGGTACCTCCAAGTGTGATGTTCTGATCGCTCCTGGCTTCTTTGTGGATGTTTTTCTCAAGACTCCAGACGGGGGAATAGGAGCAGCCCAGGCCTTTCCCACCTGCCCGTTGACAGCTGTACTGGGGCTGCCTCTGCTAGCACGGCTGGAGGGAGGGTGTGTCAGTCGGTCTCCAGAGAAACAGCACAGCAAGGTGTGCGTGTGGGCGTGTGCCTTGGAAGGGCTTCCTTCAGGAAAGCGGTTGGGACTCTGTACAAGCACTTGGGCCTTGGGGCTGTGGGGACTCCGAGCTCAGGGAGAAGGGGCTGAACGCTGGCTGCTCCAGGCTCGGGTGGCTGCCATGTTTTTGCGTTATTTTGTGTGTAAATTTTTAACCCAAGAAGCGCTCACACAAGGTCTTGGAGACGACACCACTGGGCCCCATCAGGTTGTGTCCATTTGCTGCTGTTGTTATAGATCTCTGAACCTTAACACAGAGAGAGAGCCATGGGTCCCACTCCGATCAGGATACCCAACTGCCATAATAATTCCCTCCTGCTGTGCCTTTGTAGTCCCCCCCTTCTCTCCCCTCCCCCCCCGAAGCCCCTGATCTGCTCTTCATGGTCCGTTATACTTTCAAGACTGTCCTAGAAGTGAAATGCCACAGTGGGAGGGAGCCTTTGAGACTCATTCATGTTTGTGTCCGTAGTGCACTCCTATTGCAGACCAGGATTTTATTGGATGCACCACAGTGTGTATCCATTTGCCTGCTGGAGACCCAGGGTTGTTCTCGGGTCTGGTCATACAGAGCTGCTGAAAACATCTGTGCACATGTTTTTGTGTGAACGGGGTTACAAGGCAGGTATATACAGGTATATATTTAACTTAATGAAACAGCTAAACTTTTTCAGAGTGACTGACTTACCTGGAATTAGCTTTTGTATCAATTGTGAAGCTTAGTTGAAGGGCTTTTGCTGTTGTTTCTGTCGGTACGTGGATACCCAGTTGTTCCTACGCCATTTGTGAAGAGAATATCTTTCTCTATTGAGTTGTTTTTCACCATGAAGACCCCTTGGCCATATTTGTGTGAGTCTATTCTGGACTCTGCTCGGTGCTCTGATCTGCTGGCCGGTCCTTTCACAGCATTGCGCTGGCTCGGCCGCTGCAGCTCTACAGTGAGCATCACATTGACAGTGAGCTTTCAACTTCTTTCAAGTTGCTCTAGCTGCTCGAATCCCGTGGCCTTGCACTTGCCTTTCCAAATGCAGTTTAGAAACAACCTGTCCATATTTAAAAAGCACTCCTGGGATTCTGACCACAATTGCCTTAAATCTGTTGACCACTTTGGGGAGTACTGACATCACTGCCATGCCCTCTCTTCTAATCTGTGATCACAGTCATTCCGTCCATTTATTTAGGTCTTGGCTTTAATGTGTCAGCATTTTGTAGAGATTCTTCACAAGTTATGTTAGCTTTATAATTTATTTCTCTTTTTGGAGCTATTGTAAATAACAGTGTTTTTAACCCCTTCCCCGGCAGAAACGTGTATACTCGTTTTCACAAAATGATCTTTTTCAGTCGTCGACGAATATACTAAGAAAATATGGTAAAAAAATATGGTTTATAGGAAGACGAGTTACAAACTGTTTTCATAACCAGCATCAAAAATACTATATAGAACCAAAATAAAAAAATTAGTCTGAAAAAGAAACGTTTTTAACAAAAAAATTGTTGGGGAAGGGGTTAAAGTTTGTTTTCCAATTCTGCATTGCTGGTATAAAGATTTTGTGTTCTGCAATCTTGATAAACGTAATGATTGATCTAAGGATGTTTTGTAGGTAAGTGAAGCTTTCTGCATAGGCGGTCGCCATGGTTGTGAGTAGTCAGTTTTGTTTCTTCCTTCCCAATCCATGTGCTTTAATTTCTCTTTCTTTCCTTAGTGCACTGGCTAACTGCTAATGAGCTATGGAACGGGCATGATGAGAGTGCATATCTGCCTTTGCCCGAGTCTTTCAATAGTAAGGAGAACTTGGCCATAGTTTTTCTTTTATTTTTAATGGATACCCCTTACCAAGTTGAGGAAGTTCTCCTTCAGTTTTAGTTTTCTGAGAATTTTTATCATGAATGCATTCTGAATTTTTTCCAATGATTTTTATGCATCTATCGATGTAGGTTTTCTTCTTTAGACTGTTAACATAGTATATTATATTGCTTGATTTTTAAATATAGAATTAGTCTTCTACGTCTGAGATAGATCTCACATGGACATGATTGCTTATTCTTTCTATATATTGCTAGATTCAATTTACTAATATTAAATATTTTTTGAAGATTTTTGTGCCTATGTGCATGGGGAGCATTGGTCTTTAGTTTTCTGTGTCTGTACTCTTTGGGTTTGTCGTAGGGCAATGCTGGCCTCGTGCAATGAAAACAGGGTCCCTTCTCTTACATTTTCTCAAGGAGATTTTGTAGAGTTGGTTTTATGTCTTCTTAAGTGTTTGGTAGACATTCCCTGTAAGATCGTCTAGGACTGAGGACTTTTTGGACAGCTCTTAACTATGCATTAAGTTTATTTGGTACTTAATCAAGATATTGATTCATCTTTGGTGGATTTTGGCATTTGTGTTTTGCAGTGATTCTTCTGTCATGCCTAAGCTGCCGAGTTTGTGTGTGTAGCGTTGTCCCTTGACCTCCCAGATTTCTTCTGTTGCCTGTGGGTCCCTCCTGACTCCCCTTCCGTTCCTGGCATTGGTAATTTGTGTATTTTCTCTCTTCTTTCTTTATTAGTCTTCTGAGATTTATCAATTGTCTCTATTTTTCAAAGAACTCATTTTTGTTCCATTTATCTTATTTGTTGTATCATGTGTTTGATTTGTTTGATTTCTGTTTATCTTGCTTAAAAAAATATTTTTAGTGATTTCAGAGAGGAAGGGGGAGAGAGAGAAAGATAGAAGCATCAATGATGAGAGAGCATCCTTGATTGGCTGTCTCCCACACGCTTCACACTGGAGACTGAGCCCACAACGCAGGGAACTGAGCCTGCAAATTGTCACCTCCTGGTTCATAGGTCAACAGTCAACCACTGAGCCGCACAAGCCGGGCTGATTTTTGCTTATCCTGATTGTTTTCTGCCTTCTGCTTGCTTTGAGTTTAGTATGATGTCCTTTTTCTAGTCTCTTAACGTGGAATTGTATATTTTTGCTTTGACGGACTTCTTTCTCATTTTCTAGCATAAGTATTTCAATGCCATGGCTTCTCTCTAAGCAGTGCTTTCCCTGCCCCTCACAAATTATAAAATGTTGTATTTTTATTTAGTTCAAAAAATGTTTTCTCATTTTCCTTTAGACTTTCCCTTTGACCCATGGATTGTTTATGAGTGTTAAGTATTTGAATATTCTTATGTTATTTTTATCACTGAATCTAGTTTTATGGTTGGGAAAGCATTTTATGATCCAGTTACTTACCATTTTTAAGGATTTGTGTTATGATCGGGGTGTGGTCTTCTCTGAGACAGCCTGCTCTGCCGCCGGCGGGTCTGTGGGCCGGGGCCATGCGGCCAGGGCGGCGGGCGGCCTGCTCCTCTGTAGCCTTGCGGGTTTCCCCTCCTAACTTTATTACTGAGCATTGTGCTGGGGTCTCTGTGATTAGGAAGTTGTTTGTTTCTAATTTCATTTCCTCCAGGTTTTGTTTTGTACATTTGAATTTCTGTTGTTAGATGCATACGCTTTTAAGATGGTTCCATTCTTGGGAAATCGAGCCTTTCATTATTATGCACTGTCCCTCGCCATCCAGGGTAATTTGCTTTCCTCTGATGCCCCTTTCTCTGATATTAACGTAGCTGCTGCAGCGCTCACCTGCTTATGTGTTCGCATGATATGGTTTCATTCTTGTATCTTTGATTTACTTGTATCATATTTTATTATCATATTTTATGAAGTGGGTTTTTTTTTGTAGGGAGCATATAATTAGTTTGTATTTTTAAAAAATCATTCTTACTACCCATCTGTTAATTGGTATGTTCAGGTTTTACATTTAACGCATTTGTTGATATGTTTAGATTTAGGTGTTTAATTTGTTATTTTTTTTTCTTCTCTTTTCTGTTCCTCTGTGTTCCCTTTCCTGCTTTCTTTTGGGTTATTTAAACGTTTTTTAGTATTCCGTTTGGATTTATGTACCATGTTTTTGACAGTACTGTGAGTATTGCTTTATAACGTTGCCTTGGAGATAACAGTCTGCACACATTTTCAGTGTACTGAGATTCGGTATTTTACCACTTTAAGGGAATGTATCAGTCTTACCACATTTAGGTTCCTTTACTCTCCCTCAGTTTATGTTTTGGTTGTCTTACATGTTATATCTACACATATCGGAAACTCCACCAGGCTATATTATGTTTTTGTTCTTTTAGCCATCAGCACATTTTAAAGAACGCAAGAGGAAAACAGTCTATTATTTATAAACGTGATTATTTTCAATAGTTTTTCTTTCTCCTTGGTATTTAGCAGTTGGATTGTGATATCCAAGCAGGGGCTTCTTTAGGGTTATCCTGTTTGGATTTTGCTGAATTTTTTTGATCTAGAGGTTTTTCTTTAACCAGATTTGGGAGTTTTAGGCCATTATTTCTTCAAATATTTTTTCTTTCTCTCTTCATTCTGGGACTCCAACATACACAAACACTAAGCCTGGTGTTTTTCTTCTGCAGATCCTTGAGGTGCTGTTCATCCTTTAAAATTGCATTTCTCCCTCTCGTTCCTGGTGGGTGATCCCTGTCGAGGCGGCGTCCCTTCCGTGCGAGGCTCCTGGGGCTCCAGCCTGCAGCTGAGGCCCCAGGCGCTCGCTGCAAGCTGCTGTACATTTCAGTTCAACACTTCTACTTGGTTCTTCTTACTTCTACTTCTTTGTTGAGACTTACTTTCCAATTTATTTCAAGTCTTCACAGTTGTCTGTTGGAACATTTTAAATGGCTATTTAGAGCCTTTGCCGAGAAAGCCCCACTTCTGCTGTCGGGGGCTGATGTCTGTTGATACCTTTTCTCGTGTGTGGGGGGATTCTGCTGGCCCTTTCTAGCCGGAGCGCACTTGGGTTTGGCTTGGGCATTGGGAGTGTTCTGATAGGAGATCCGTGGGCTCATCTGTGCTCTGCAGGTGCCAGTGTGCTGTTGGCGTGGCTAGGGGAAGGCCCCATGTCCCAGCTGGTGGCTGGCGGCCGCCTCTGCCGTCAGCTCAGTAGTCAGGACGTGTGCAGTGTCTGGTCTACCCTGGGAGGGGGGTGAGGGTGGAGGGAGGGGCGCACGGCAGTGGCCCGTCTGGAACCTGGATGTAAGCTGCTTTTGATATGTTCTGATGAGGGTCCTCCCACGCCCCAGGAGCTCAGCACGGGCCCAGGAGTCACAAACAGCTCCCTGGGCTGCTGTCCAGACCCTCGCTCTCCTGTTCCCCGTGCGCTTCTGTGTCCGGGTGTTCCCCTCCATGGCCCGTCAGCAGATGGCTGTGCCTGGGAGTTTACCTGCTGGGCCTGCACCTGTCCAGGGCTGAGTGGTAAGGGGGGCAGAGGATAAACACTTGATGAACTTAAAGCTAGTTTGGTGGTACTTTAAATTCTTGTCCCCTCTCCGTACCTGCCCGCCACTGTCACTCCTCAGCCTCCCCGAAGCTGCTCCACGCCCGCGTCTAGGCTTCCTGGCTGCTGTCCGGGGAGAAGCTCAGGGGGTGTGATGACGCCACCACGTCCTACCAATGCTTCTCCGCCAGATGCGGACTTCAAACCCGGCCGAGGAGTGCTTTCCCCTTGTGTTGATTTTAGGGAGCCCCTCGGCGGGGTTCACAGACTGTCCTCGCCCCTAAGGCTGCAGACCCTGAACAGTGTAGCCCTGGTGCGGAAGTCCCTGCGCCGGAGCCAGAGCCAGCAGGTGGGCACAGGGGCCCACTGCTCACCGGTGGGGCTGCTGCTGGCCCGCGCTCTGAGGACCCGGGTCCGCCGGAACATGCCCGGCAGCGGGAGGCGGGAGCAGAGAGCTGGCGCGGCACCTTGTGAGAAGCGGGCTGCCCCTGGGAGAGGCTACGCCGAGTTGTTACCTGTGGGCACCACTCCCCCGGCGCAGAACGGCTTTCTACGGGTGCGCGGCTCCACTCCGGAAAAGCTCTTTATAACACACAGACCCTCATGTCTCGCATGGAAATACACGAAATGACTGTAAAGCACAATGTGTGCCTTTGAAAGGTTTATATCAGTTTGTGAAGCCAGACTGGCCTCTGAAGGTTAATTTTACGTTTGTACCTGTTTCAGTCAGGAATGGCTGGCAGAGGTGTCAAACTGTGAGCAAGTGGCATTTGGACTGAAGATACAATCTTCTCTTCTTAATAAATCTCACAGATTAGGTGCTTTGTATTGTGCCAACAAACTTTAAACTGCATTAAAAAGTAGGGGATTCTTGTCCTAGCCGGGATGGCTCAGTCCGGTGGAGCAGCCTCCCGTGCAAAGATCCCTGGTCATATGGGAGACAACTGAGCGATGTTTCTCTCCCCACTTCCTCTCTCTCTCAAATCAAGTTTTTAGAAAGTAGGGGATTCTTGTCCATGGAGGTCTCTCTCTTTAGAATCACAGGCCCCTCTCCTGTCCCTGCCGTGTGGCGGAGATAGGTTCTGGCCCTGGTGCCAGAGCACTGGCTGCCCATGGGGTGACCTGCATCTCCTCCACTGTGACACTGGCGCTGTCGTGTGCCCCACCTCCGACCGCCCACCAACAAATGAAGTGGGCCCGGCGCTCTGGCCAGGACAGACCTCTCTCTGCACCCAGGCCTCCGGTATGCCTCGGGCTCAGGTGGTTTTATAGTTACACGGACGCGGCAGCTGGGGCTCTGTGCGGCCCTCAGGCCTTGAGCCAGGCGTGTGAGTCTAGGCCACGGCGCTGAGTGCAGACTCTGGCTGGGGACCATGCAGTTATTGGCTGGATTTCTGGCAACGTCAGTGTGATCAGCTTCCCCCGGGAGACCGCCTGCCTTACCTGTGCCTGCTCGAAGACATGGGCAGTGGCTCTCACAGCCCCTCGGCCCCGCTCCGGCTGGGGCGGTGCCCACCATTTGTAAGCCCAGACGAAGCGCCTGCTTTGGCTGGAAGAGCTACGTGGGAGTATTGCGTAAGCCCCTCTGTGGGGCCAGTTTACTCCTTTTTCTGTCCTGTTTGTTGTGTTTGAAAAATTGAAACAGCTTGCAGCCCTGGCCCAAGACCTGTCGGATTAGCTGATTCATTATGGAGGCTGCTCAGCAGGGCCGTGTCCAAGGAGGGCACAGGATGGGGCGTCCACCTCCCTGCAGGGACCCCTGCTGGGTCAGCTGGTCTCTCGATGGGGCAGCAGCTGGGCAGGGCTTGGGGCATGGCCTGTGGCCCCTGCACTAGCACACGCGTCTCTGTGCTGGGACTCGCTGCCACAGGAAGAAGGGACGCTCGTGCAGATAAGAGCCCGTGTGTGCTGGTGCCGGGATGAGCTGCCCGTCCACCAGGGAATAGACTCCAGCCTCAAACCGTCCCTCCGCCTGCGCACTGTGGACTCCCATGTGGCCGGCCCGAACCGGCCTCGTCTGTGCTTCCCGAACCCTGCTCTCCCCTGGGCAGCTGCCTGCCTGACCCATCTCCTCTCCCCCCGCCTCCCTCCGCCACCCCGCATCCTAACCCACACCGGTGTCCTCGCTGCTTGTCCTGCATCCTTGCTCCCCAGGAGGTATCTTCTTTGTTCCTATCAAAACCCCTCTTTTTCCCGCTTCCTGCAGCGCCCACTCTTTCTAGACTGTGCCGTCTGCCTCCACCAGCTCAGGGTCTGTCATCCCCTCCCCTCTCTTCACTGGACACTGTAGCTTACGTCCACCCCCACCCCATGGCTCCGTCCCAATCACATGTCCCACTCACCTGAGCCTTCTACTTGCACGCGGATCATCTAGACGTGTCCCCCAGCGGTGCAAACGTGATGCAGTACACAGTGCCATTCTCCACGACCGCGCTTTCCCGACTCGCTCTTCCAACTGCGTGCCATCCCCACGCCTCACCTGCTCACCACCTGACTTCATATCTCAGTAATGACCTATAGTAACCTCCCTTCCTGCCCAGCGTGCTGCGTCCCTCTCCTCTGCGATTCCCCGGGTGACCGCGTGTTGCCGGCCTCCTGCTCACAGGCTCCTCCGGCCTCAGGGCCCTCTCTTGCCCCATGGACTGTCCCCTGGGGGCAGGGCTTGCCGCATCTCCCACTGCCTCATCTACACCAGCGGTTTAGACACTTGCACATGAAGCTCCTTCAGGTGTTCGCCTCCAGCTCAGACTTTGCCTCTGAGCCTGGGCATCTGCCTGGAAGTCCCCCAGGCGCTGTGGCCGTAACACCTCAAGAGGGGAGAAGTCTCCAGCCTCCTCCCCCCCATGCTCACCTCACACCGGCTTCTCAGCCACGTGGTGCTGGAGCCCCAAGCAGATCACCCATCCTCCTACCCTCACACCCGCATTCCGTCTCATGGACCCACCAGCGTCATGAGGAAGTAGATCCAGCCAGAGGGAACCAGGGCCCCCACTCATGGCCAGGTGAGCAGCTACCTCGGCCAGTGCTGGCCATGCCTCTGCATTTGCTCCCTGCTCCTGGGCTGGAGGCGCGAAGGCCCGAGAAGCTGGGGAGGGGACAGGAGCTTCCTCCCCAGGACAGAGTAGTCAGGCCTTGGGGACAGTGAGGAAAGCACTAAACGGGGTGAAATGCGTCTGGGCTTTAAAAGTTTGGGTGTCATTCTGGAACGGAGGAGAATGAATGATGAAGGAAAAGAAAGCTTCATATATTTTTATTTTACTGGGTTCTGGTTGTTCAATCAGACAAGGAAAATAAATATGAATGGATGGCCTCCTGTTTAAGACTTTTCAAAGGTTTCCCATTAAACGTAAAATGGAACCCGAGTCCTCCCAGGGCCTCTATGCGCAGTGTGTGGGTGGGGATTCGGTGGTGAGCAAGCCCAGCGTCCTGCCCTCCTTCAGGCTGCTGTCAGTTGGTATGGGGTAGACATCAGGCAAATAACTGCTCAGGCACCAGTGCTGACAAATTGTGATGCCTGGGAGGACGAGTTAAGGATATTAAGATGTGAGATCTGATATTAAGATTAGAGGTCTGATTCGGATGTGGGTCTGGGAAGGCAAAAAGAGCTGGGCGAGGTGAGGATGAGATGGAAGGAGGTGAGGCTGAGAGGGAGGAGGTGAGGCTGAGAGGGAGAGGTGAGGCTGGGAGGGAGGTGAGGCTGAGAGGGAGGAGGTGAGGCTGAGAGGGAGAGGTGAGGCTGGGAGGGAGGTGAGGCTGAGAGGGAGGAGGTGAGGCTGAGAGGGAGAGGTGAGGCTGGGAGGGAGGTGAGGCTGAGAGGGAGGAGGTGAGGCTGAGAGGGAGAGGTGAGGCTGGGAGGGAGGTGAGGCTGAGAGGGAGGAGGTGAGGCTGAGAGGGAGAGGTGAGGCTGGGAGGGAGGTGAGGCTGAGAGGGAGGAGGTGAGGCTGAGAGGGAGAGGTGAGGCTGGGAGGGAGGTGAGGCTGAGAGGGAGGAGGTGAGGCTGAGAGGGAGAGGTGAGGCTGGGAGGGAGGTGAGGCTGAGAGGGAGGAGGTGAGGCTGAGAGGGAGAGGTGAGGCTGGGAGGGAGGTGAGGCTGAGAGGGAGGAGGTGAGGCTGAGAGGGAGAGGTGAGGCTGGGAGGGAGGTGAGGCTGAGAGGGAGGAGGTGAGGCTGAGAGGGAGAGGTGAGGCTGGGAGGGAGGTGAGGCTGAGAGGGAGGAGGTGAGGCTGAGAGGGAGAGGTGAGGCTGGGAGGGAGGTGAGGCTGAGAGGGAGGAGGTGAGGCTGAGAGGGAGAGGTGAGGCTGGGAGGGAGGTGAGGCTGAGAGGGAGGAGGTGAGGCTGAGAGGGAGAGGTGAGGCTGGGAGGGAGGTGAGGCTGAGAGGGAGGAGGTGAGGCTGAGAGGGAGAGGTGAGGCTGGGAGGGAGGTGAGGCTGAGAGGGAGGAGGTGAGGCTGAGAGGGAGAGGTGAGGCTGGGAGGGAGGTGAGGCTGAGAGGGAGGAGGTGAGGCTGAGAGGGAGAGGTGAGGCTGGGAGGGAGGTGAGGCTGAGAGGGAGGAGGTGAGGCTGAGAGGGAGAGGTGAGGCTGGGAGGGAGGTGAGGCTGAGAGGGAGGAGGTGAGGCTGAGAGGGAGAGGTGAGGCTGGGAGGGAGGTGAGGCTGAGAGGGAGGAGGTGAGGCTGAGAGGGAGAGGTGAGGCTGGGAGGGAGGTGAGGCTGAGAGGGAGGAGGTGAGGCTGAGAGGGAGAGGTGAGGCTGGGAGGGAGGTGAGGCTGAGAGGGAGGAGGTGAGGCTGAGAGGGAGAGGTGAGGCTGGGAGGGAGGTGAGGCTGAGAGGGAGGAGGTGAGGCTGGGAGGGAGGAGGTGAGCCTGAGGAGGGAGGAGGTGAGGCTGGGAGGGAGGAGGTGAGGCTGGGAAGGAGAGGTGAGGCTGAGAGGGAGGTGAGGCTGAGAATGGAGGAGGTGAGGCTGGGAGGGAGAGGTGAGGCTGAGAGGGAGAGGTGAGGCTGAGAAGGGAGGAGGTGAGGCTGGGAGGGAGGAGGTGAGGCTGGGAAGGAGAGGTGAGGCTGAGAGGGAGGTGAGGCTGAGAATGGAGGAGGTGAGGCTGGGAGGGAGAGGTGAGGCTGAGAGGGAGAGGTGAGGCTGAGAAGGGAGGAGGTGAGGCTGGGAGGGAGGAGGTGAGGCTGGGAAGGAGAGGTGAGGCTGAGAGGGAGGTGAGGCTGAGAATGGAGGAGGTGAGGCTGGGAGGGAGAGGTGAGGCTGAGAGGGAGAGGTGAGGCTGAGAAGGGAGGAGGTGAGGCTGGGAGGGAGGAGGTGAGGCTGGGAAGGAGAGGTGAGGCTGAGAGGGAGGTGAGGCTGAGAATGGAGGAGGTGAGGCTGGGAGGGAGAGGTGAGGCTGAGAGGGAGAGGTGAGGCTGAGAAGGGAGGAGGTGAGGCTGGGAGGGAGGAGGTGAGGCTGGGAAGGAGAGGTGAGGCTGAGAGGGAGGTGAGGCTGAGAATGGAGGAGGTGAGGCTGGGAGGGAGAGGTGAGGCTGAGAGGGAGAGGTGAGGCTGAGAAGGGAGGAGGTGAGGCTGGGAGGGAGGAGGTGAGGCTGGGAAGGAGAGGTGAGGCTGAGAGGGAGGTGAGGCTGAGAATGGAGGAGGTGAGGCTGGGAGGGAGAGGTGAGGCTGAGAGGGAGAGGTGAGGCTGAGAAGGGAGGAGGTGAGGCTGGGAGGGAGGAGGTGAGGCTGGGAGGGAGAGGTGAGGCTGGGAGGGCAGGAGGTGAGGCCTCCTATGTGGGAGGAGAGAGATGTCCTCATCCGCTTTGGTGAGGCTTTAGGAGGCGAGGTCAGTGACCCATCCAGGGCAGGTTTAGAAAGTCCATGCAGGATGCTGAGTGGGGAACTGGTGCGTGGGACCAGCTCTGAGGCTGGGCGTGGGTGTGGGCGGCTGCCCTGGAGGCTGCTGAGGTGGCCCCTCCTGGTGAGGCCAGGATGACGGGGGGTTAGGGTGCGGCCGGGAGGCAGTTCCGACCTCTCTGGGCTCAGGCTGTGTCCTCCCTGGCATCAGCCGCCAGGGCTGGGAGGGGCAGCATGTGGGTGGCTTCCCTGACCGGGGGCTGGGCAGGGAGTGGGCAGTCCCGGCTCCATGGAGTGAACTTGCCCCCACTCTCCCGGAGGCTCTAGAGAAGCGGCTGTGTCGTGTTACCTTTGCTGCATCTCATTGCCTAGAATGACTCTTCGGGCTCGTGCTCAGCAAACACATGTTGGACAAATGGACTTTCCACACATGTTACACGCAGGCAGAGGTGGCTGAGCTGACCAGGGCAGAGGGCGCGGCACCCCGTCACTTCCTCGCTCAGTGGCTGTGGGTTGAGCAGGCTGCGGGCCGGATGGCTGGGTGCTGAGCTGCCCTGTGCCCCAGCTGCTCCCACTGCAGGCCTGGCTCTGCGGCTGGAACGCACGGGCCAGCGCTTCAGACGGCAGCCTTCGTGGGCATTTTTCTCCTGGACTGACCGCTTCGGTGGCACCACGGCTCTCAGCAGACCTCTCACTCGGAACTGTCCCAGGCTTGCCACCTGCGGGATGGCCTGGGAGCAAGGCGGTTGGAGACGACTTCACTACCTTCCGGGTTTCTTCCTGAGTCTGGGCCTGGGCTTCTCAGTGCACGTTTACCCATCACCCACCTGTCATAGATGCAGGAGCCCCTGGGGCGTGCGGGGCTTTGCTCCTGGTCCCGTTCAGCGTTTTCTATTTCATTACGTGAATGACTTGCTGAGCCCTTGAATACAGAGGACATGGTCTCAGGCATTGAGCTTCGTCCCCCCTCCACCGTGTCCTTTGAGAAATGAGGCCACTTGTTCAGAATTTGTCAGGGTTTGTACCCACACTGCACCCGCTCTTGTCCTCTGGTGACCCTGGCAGTGGCAACAGCTATGGAGCCGACCTGTTCTGTTACCGCCTCTGCCCATGGGCCAGGCAGCCAGACGGGGTGAGCAGTGGGGCTATTTCTGCAGATGGGACCTCCTGCAGGCACTGCTTTAGGTCCTGCAGATGGAAAGATGGGCAGAGCCTGGCTGGCTGCTCAGTGGTCAGCGATGTCCCGTGCACCAGGAGTCCCGTGCCAGTTCAATTCCCAGTCAGAGCACATGCCTGGGTTCTGGGCTCCATCCCCAGTGGGGGGCGTGCAGGAGGCAGCCGATCAACGATTCTCTCATAGATGTTTTTCTCCCTCTCCCTCTCCCTTTCCCTTCCTGTCTCTAAACTCAATAAAAAATATTTTATTTTTATTTTTTAAAAAATATATTTTATTGATTTTTTACAGAGAGAAAGGGAGAGGGATAGAGAGTTAGAAAAGTCGATGAGAGAGAAACATCGATCAGCCGCCTCCTGCACACCTCCCAGTGGGTATGTGCCTGCAACCAAGGTACATGCCCTTGACCAGAATCGAACCTGGGACCCTTCAGTCTGCAGGCCGATATTCTATCCACTGAGCCAGACTGGTCAGGGCAATAAAAAATATTTTAAAAAGGTGGGTGGAAGGGAGGGGCTCGCAGGGGGGTGCACAGGGAGACAGATACAACTCCTGGACCAGGAGGTGGCAATGGGGGTGCATTCCAGGGGCTGCAGGCGCTGAGCAGCCGTCCTGGGCCCTGGGCTCTGTGCGCCGTGTGCCATGTGGCCAGCCTGCCTGCAGATGCCATGGTCTAGTTAGATCCCGGAGGGCACTTCTGCTTTATTGACTGAGTTCTGACATTTTCCTCTGGTGGCTGTTGGGGGTCTGGAGTAGGCAGCAACCTCGCACCAGGAATCAGGGCTCCTGGTGGTCGGGACATCGCTGACCACTGAGCAGCCAGCCACTGGGCATTGGCATCAGCGAGCCCTGGTTTGCCCGAAGTCTGCCCCCTGCTGGCCGACTTGGTGGGGCGTGGAGCCCTGGCACTGTGGCTCACTGTGGCTTGGGGCTGGAGTGTCCCTGGCCATCGTGAGGAGTGAAGGGTGTATGCTGGTGGCTCCCAACTCGAGGTGAATTTGTCCCCAGGGGCATGGGCAATTCTAGAGGCATTTTTGGCGTGGCCTCGGTGGGCACTCTGCAGGGAGAGGGCAGCCCTTGCCGCACGGATGCGTAGCCAGATGTGGGGAGCGCTGAGGCTGAGAAGCCCAGGAGGCTGAGCACCAGGCGGGCGTTGGCCCCGATGAACTGAGCTCGATTCAGGGGTTCAAAACAGGGGGCTCCTGTGGGAGTCCTGCCAGGCACCCCAGTGCTCCATGGCCGGCCTCGGGGTCCGGGTGGAGGGGGACTGCAACAGGGCTGCCCATTCTGTGACAGTCAGGGAGCATGAAGGGCCGAGTTTGGCTCCCACCACTGGTGAGAAGACACCCCGAGTTCCTGACGTTTTTGAGGGAGCCATAGAGTGCCTGCTGTCTCCTCTAAGGCCCTGATTTAGGAGGTTGTGTTGGCCCTGGGTTGCCCTTTGTGAGAAACGTGTGCTCCTCTGAGGGCGTCTCCTTCCAGCTGGGTGGGGAGACGTGTCCCCCAGGCAGAGGCGTGCGGAGAAGAAAGGCGCTGTGCGCAGCCGCTCACCAGCCGATGGCACACACGTCACCGCCCGCGCTCCTCCTAGAAACCCATGTGACGCTGGGCTGCCCGGAGGCAGGCACCGAGGCTCCTGCTCATCTCCGATCACACAGACGCCCTCCCCTACCACAGCACCCCTGGGCCACCCTGAGCTCCCCCTGTGGCCTGGCCACAGGAGTCTTTGGGGTGTTACCTTTGACCCCTAGAGACAGTTTTCTACAGAGCACTCAGACTGACCCTCTTAAACATAGCCGATCGTTTTTGTTCATAATGCTTCCAGTGGGTTTCCCTTCTCACTTAGAGTAAGACCCAGTTTTTTTCATCACCTCTAAGTCCCTCAGAAATGGCTGCTGCCCCCTCTGGCCTCATCTCTGACTTTCATACCCCAAGCTTCCCTGGTGCCTTGGTTTTGGACCTCAAACATGCCAAGCCAGCTCCCCTCAGGGCCTTTGCACTGCTGTTCTCTCAGAGCTTCCCCTTTTACCCGTTGGCCTGCCTGGCTTCTTTACCTCATTGGGGCTCGTCAGCGCCGCAGTTCCTGCCGCCTGCCCTCGAACAGCCTCTCCCCTCCCCTGGCCCTTACCAGGCTCCATCTGCAGCGTTTGCGTGACCTGGCGCTGCGTCATGCGTTAGCTAATGGTCAGCTGGCATTGTCTCTCCGGCCAGGCTGTGGTGGAGGGGCTGTGTCTCGCCCTGGCCGGTGTGGATCAGCTGGTTGAACCGTGGGGTTGCCGATTTGATTCCAGGTCAGGCACCTGCCCGGGTTGCAGGCTTTATTCCCCGTTAGGGGGCGTGCAGGCGGCAGCCGATGACGTGTTGCTCTCACATCGATGTTTCTCTCTCTCCCTCTCCCATTCTCTGTCTCTGAAAACGAAGGAAAACTCTTTTAAAGGGGGTGGGCTGTGTCTGCCTTGTCCCTGTGCATCTGCAGGCAGCGGCAGCCCTGCTGAGGGAAGGTCTCGTGGAATGACAGTCAGCGTTAGGGCAGGAGGAGAGGGGACACAGACGGTGACAGGAAAGAAAGAGGAGGCCTGGTTTTTTCGACAAAGCCTCCAGGGTGGACATCGGGGCATCAGGACGCCTGCCTGCCAGGGAGCAGGGCACGGCGGCCCCGCCTGGAGGGGGACCGGCGTGCAGTCCTCTTCCCAGCACCCTTGGCTGTCACCTCCTGGTGTCTGGGTGGGCCCAGGGTGCTCTCCACGGAGCGAAGGGCAGAGGGGCTTGTCTGCTGGCAGCGAGCACCAAGGGGCGAGCTGTGGGGGGCGGAGAGGCCAGCTGTCCGGGACCCGCCGGGGAGCTGAGGGCTCGTTGAGGAGTCAGGATTAAGACGCAGTCCTGCTGGCTGTGTGGCGTGGACCAGCACGTCCGGTCTCAGAAATTCCCTGTCCTCATCCAGCGTGGGGAGTCAGATCATCTCTGGACCCATGGCTCCCTCTGAGTGGTCTCCGCATTATAAGGCTCAGTAAACGTGCACCAGAAGAGGGCAGTAACCCGGCATTGCACACTAGCGCCTCCCTGTCACCCTGGCAACACGGGTCACAGACGTGCGCACCTGCCGGTGCCGGGCTCTGTCCCAGGTGCTCCGGGCTGTGCTGAGCAGACAGGGCCGCTCTGTTCCGGGGCCGAGAGCGGGCAGGGGGCCCTGGGCGAGAGGAACTCAGCTGCTACCAGGTCTGGTGAGTCCCAGGTGGTCGGACGAGGAGGAGGAGAGTTCCGGGACCTGCAGCGTTGGGACGTAATGAGGAGGATGGGTTTGGTCCCTCCCCTGAGACTGGGCATCCAGGCAGTGACTGCTGTTCTCAGATGTGTTTGCCGTGGAGCCCCGTGGGCAGACGAGTAAGGACGAGCTAGGAGGGTGTGGAGTGGTGGTGCCAGCACACACATGTGGCCGGGACGGGGCTGTGGTAGACCTGGACCCACAGGGCCCGTCCCCTGCCTGACCTCCCGGCCCTTCCTCTGTCAAGGGGGCCTGCACCTGCCACAGAGGGTGCCCATGCTGAAGCCTCAGGTGTGGGCTGAATCGTGCCCCCGAAGGTTATGTTGGAGTCCCAACCCTGGCCCTCAGCGGTAGCCCTAGTGGAACTGGGGTCTCTTCAGGTGCTCACCTAAGGTGGGGTCAGTGGGGTGGCCTGAGCTCTCTTGACCAGCGTCCTTGTGAAAAGGAGGGATTTGGACACAGACACACGCAGAAGGAGGAGCAGGTGAGGCCGCAGGGAGTGACGGCCGTCTGCAAGCAGGAGGGAGCCAGGAGTGCGCCTTCCGCTCAGCGCAGGAACCACCCGTGGGCACCGGGTCGCGGGCAAGTCGGGTCTCTGGAACTGGGGAAAAGAAACTTGTGTTTAAACCCCATCTGCGGCGACAGGCTCAGCAGCTCTAGCAAATGATGCACAGTTGTCTTCCCACGGAGGACGGAGGACGAGGCCCTGCCCGCCTCAGGACACTGGCTCCAGGCGGTGCAGGCGCAGCGGTGATGGGGCACGGGTGCTGCGATGGCATCCCGGGTGAGGGGACAGGGGTGAGGGGCGGCTGGGGGAGCCCGGGGCTCCTGCAGGCCTCCTGCTTGCATTGGTGCTCTGTCCTTGGGGGAGCCAGGCCCAGCAAGCTCTGCAATTGGTCTTCCTTATGGCCCCGCCCCTGTGGAGTCCCTCCACAGCATGGCAGCTCTGCCCAGGGTTCTGTGGGAGACGAGCCATCCTGGAACGGAGGGGGGCAGCAGGAGCAGCTGACCGGAGTCAGAGAATGCAGCCCGTCACTCGCTGGCTTCGCTCACTCTGCCAGGACGCTGCCCTCTCTGAGCCTCCATCTCTATCTGCGAGGGAGAAGCGTCCTCGCAGGGTCACCATGAGGCTGCAGAGTGGGTGTGGCTGCCACGGCCAGCGGTGCCCACGAGTCCAGGCGGGGCGTGGGCAGCGCGCTCACTGCTGCACCCCTTCCACTAGGTCGGTTCTTCCGCGCGGCCATGGCTGGGTGGACTCGTACGCCCAGGTCTCCACGCCCCCAGCGCCCCTGCTCGTCTGCAGTCAGCAGCTATTTGCTGTGCCCGTGAAGACACTGTCTGCTGTGCGCTGTGCGCTGTGGAGGACTCGCGTTGAGGCCTGGTGAACGTCTGCTCCCTCCTCCCTCTGTGATCACCGCATGGCCCAGGAAACAGAGTAGGTTCCCTCGGATGCTCTCACTGCCAGGCAGGTCAGGCTGTTAGTTCTTGTGTTTGTACAAACCTGTCCCCTCTCCCTGTTCTGATTTATGACGCTTTATGTATGTGTGCCAGTGATTAAATGTGTTCTGTGTGGTATGCTGCCCCAGTGCCTCTGGAGAAAATGTTTATTAGAGAATGCAGTATATTTTTAGACAGTGGCTATTTTGGGTCCGGCCTGGCAGACTGGCAGACCTAGGGGAGTGGCTGGCAGCTGTCAGTGCTGGGCTCAGACCCTGGCGGGGGGATATTCTCTTGATCACAGGGTGAGTGGGCCACATGCTGCATGTGGGCAGTGGGTGTTTGTCAGGCATTTTGCATGGGATGTGGGGCCTGTAGTCTAGCTCGGGGGAGAGCAGGAGGGCTCAGGGGTGAGGGCTCCGGGCTCTGCAGGTGTACGTGCAGGGGTGAGGGCTCCGGGCTCTGCAGGTTTGTGTGCAGGGGTGAGGGCTCCGGGCTCTGCAGGTGTGTGTGCAGGGGTGAGGGCTCTGAGGTTCTGCAGATGTGCTTGTAGGGCTCCAGGCTTTGCAGGTGTGCATGCAGGGCTGAAGGCTCCAGGCTCTGCAGGTGTGCGTGCAGGGGTGAGGGCTCTGGGCTTTGCAGGTGTGCATGCAGGGGTGAGGGCCCTGGGCTCTGCAGGTGTGCATGCAGGGGTGAGGGCTCCGGGCTCTGCAGGTGTGCATGCAAGGGTTAGAGCATCCAGGTTCTGCAGATGTGCATACAGGGGTGAGGGCTCCGGGCTCTGCAGGTGTGCATGCAGGGGTGAGGGCTCCGGGCTCTGCAGGTGTGCATGCAAGGGTTAGAGCATCCAGGTTCTGCAGATGTGCTTGTAGGGGTGAGGGCCCTGGGCTCTGCAGGTGTGCATGCAGGGGTGAAAGCTCTGGGCTCTGCAGGTGTGCATGCAGGGGTTAGAGCATCCAGGCTGTGCAGGTGTGCATGCAGGGTGAGAGCATCCAGGCTCTGCAGGTGTGTGTGCAGGGTTGAGTGTTCCAGGTTCTGCAGGTGTGTGTGCAGGGGTGAGGGCTCTGGGCTCTGCAGGTGTGAGGGCTCCAGGCTTTGCAGGTGTGCATGCAGGGCTGAAGGCTCCAGGCTCTGCAGGTGTGCGTGCAGGGGTGAGGGCTCTGGGCTTTGCAGGTGTGCATACATGCAGGGGTGAGAGTGTCCAGGCTCTGCAGGTATGAGTGCAGGAGTGAGAGCTCCCGGATCTGCGAGTGTGTGTGTTTGGGGGGTGTGGATCAAAGTGTCCACAGTGGTTACTATTTCCCTGTTTTCCAGATTGATTTTTCTCTCTGCCAGAGTTGAAAACTCGCTGTCATGGGCTGAACCTTGCTCAGAGAGGTTCTCTGTGGTTGGCACAGTGTGTGTTCACACTATGCGTTGGAGGGCCTTTAAGTGGGCTGCCCGCTTGGGTCATGCGAAGGCCTCTCCCCGTCGGGCTCAGCCCTGCCTGTCTGTGTGACCTGCTGCCCCCAGCAACTGCTTTCTGAGCACCATGGGCCGTGCGAGGGAGGGAAACACGGACTGAGCCGTCCTTTCCCCAGCATATTTACTGGCCAGTCTTCTCCAGCTATTTCCGCTCTAGAGTGCAGACACTTATTGTGTTACAGTGGAGGGGCCACAGCCCAATCCAGGTATAAGCAAGCGTGTTCCAGGATTTGCATCCCTGGCTTCTACGCAGGGCCCTGGACTCTGCAGGTGTGCATGCAGGGCTGAGGGCCCTGGGCTCTGCAGGTGTGCATGCAGGGGTGAGGGCTCCGGGCTCTGCAGGTGGGAGCTGCACTTTGAAGGGGCAAGACTGCTCTGGGCTCCATGGCCAGCACCTGCCCCTGGAAACACCTTCCCTAAGTGCCGTCCACATGGGCCACATGGGCAGCAGCGGGGCAGGGTGCTGGGAAGGCCCCACAGCTCCCGGGTGGGTTCCCGTGTGGCTGGAGCAGACCTGTGCCCACCGGCTCTCGCTCCCGGGGTCTCCGCAGCCTGCATTTCTGTTTGGCCTGTCATGTGGGGCTTGTGAAAAACAGACCTGAGGGCAGAGGTTTGCAAAGAGCAAGACAGAGATAGGAGATACGGGCGGTAGGTGCTGTGGAAACAGGGGACAGAGAGCTGCGTCTCCGAAGTGTCTGCCTGGCGTGTGAGCATTGCTCCTGTGGGGGCTCACTCGGAGGAGGCCTGGGGTGCAGGGCAGGGGGGGGGTGGGCCGGGCTTTCTAAGAGGAGGAAGCAGCGGGGGAGAAACTAAGATGGCGGCAGAGATAAACACCGGGAAATTAATGCCGCGCACAACAATTGATTAATACCTCAGAGAAACAATACGGACTTCATCCAGAACCACAGGAAGCCTGGCTGACTGTAAATTCTACAACTAGAAGGAAGGAAAGGCACACTGAGACCCAGAGAAGCTGCAGAAGAGAAGCGCAGAGGTACGGGGCTCGCGCGCGCGGAAAGGGGCTGGCACCCGAGGACGCGGCGGCCTTTTTGAATCCGGAGGGAGTCACAAGCTCCCGACGGCTCTGAACTCCGGTTCCGGGAAGCCTCTG
>NW_006293957.1:1306475-1313450 GCF_000327345.1 Myotis davidii
AGGAGGAAGCAGCTGGCCTTCCTGGGAGCTCTGGGGGAGCAGGCTGGGGAGCCGCCCTGAGGGTCAGTGAGCTCACGCTGCCTGCACCCAGAGCGGAGGCACCTGCTCCTCCAGGAAGTGATTCCGGTCATTTGATTGGCCGCCTTGGTCACTGCGCTGTGTGATGGAGGAGCCGGTCCCCAGTGGTCAGCGTGGATCAGGGCCCGGATCAGGGCCCTTAGCAGAACGTGGCCTCACAGTAGCAGTTGCTTCAGGAAAAGATCACAGTTCGATCTTGCTTATTTTGTTTTTACTAGAAAACAACAAACACATAACAATCAAATGAGAGAAAATAAGTGCTTTTGTATTAATGAAGAAATGTAAAGAATAGCACACATGTGTTCGGATTCTAAGAAAGACAGGACACACCAGGAGCATTGCACCTCTCCGACAGCGCTGCCCGCACGTGGTCAGCTGGTGGCATGGATGGCGGAGAGCGCCCTGAGCCCGGGGGAGCTCTCAGGGCTCCGGCTCCTCACAGTTGAGACACTGTTTCCAAAGGAGAGATTTTGGAGGGATGAGACAGAAATTACATATGAATTTGTTAACAGTTCTCATGTAGGAGAGGGATATTTTTAAGAAAATAAATCACGATTGTCTTTGTGAGGGTTGGGGAGCTGGCCCGTGCAGAGCTTAACCTTGAGCACTGACCTGGATCCCCGTGGGGCCAGCGCCTGCATTGTGGGAGCTGGTGAAGGTGGCCCACTGACCTCCAGTCTGGATGGAGCAGAGTCCATCCGGGCGTTCTGGGTTCTAGCCGCGCCTGCGCACTCAGGCCCAGCTCCCGGTCCACAGAGAGGCGGGGGCTCCCCGTCTGCAGGCCCTCGGCTGACCCCCATGCGGATCCCAGTCATCACCTCACCGTCTACTGGGCCTAATAGAGCATCACAGAGATGACAGGCCGCAAGGAGGACAGCGGCCGCCGTGGCCCCAAATGTGATGATATAAACCAACTGTTTGGCAAAATGGAAGTGGGGAACCTGTGCCAGGCGGCCCAGGTGACCTTCAGCTTCTGGGTCAGGAAAGGAAGGCTGGCACGCACACCTTATCCTAGGCCTCCTAGGAGGATCTCAAAAGGCCAAAGAAATCTCTGTTTTTGTCAAAATAAGGGAAGGTGGCTCTTCAGGCTGTGGAGCAGTGGTTCTCAACCTTCCTAATGCCGCGACCCTTTAATACAGCTCCTCATGTTGTGGTGACCCCCAATTTCATTGTTACAAATTGAACCTAATTAAAGCATAGTGATTAACCACAAAAACACTATGTAATTATATATGTGTTTTCCGATGGTCTTAGGCAACCCCTGTGAAAGGGTCGTTCGACCCCCAAAGGGGTCGCGACTCACAGGTTGAGAACCGCTGCTGTAGAGAGGCTGCACTGAATGTGGGCAAATCATCAGAGTGCCCCCCGGGGAGACGGGGCGGATGGACCGACAGGCAGTGGAGACCTGGGGCGGAGCCTTATTCAGCGCAGGACATCGGCCTGGAGCGGCGCCTGAGGAAGTGTTCTCACTGACGGTTTGGAGATGACCCGTTCAGACCTTTTGCCAACTTCACTTTTTCTTTGTGATTTTAGGAGAATTATTTAAAACATGTATTCTGAATCCAAGTCCTTTGTGGCACATGTCGTATGAGCGTCTCCCTTCACTTGTCTTTCTCACGCTGGTCTCTTAGGAGCAGCAACTGTTCACTCTAATGAGGCGCGATCGATCATTATTTGAATGGTTACTGCAGTTTGTGTCCGGTTTAAGCCATCTTTGCTCACTTCAGGATCATGAAGCTGCCCTCTTGTACTTATTTTAGAGACTTTATTGTTTCACATTTAGGCCTGGAACTGAATGGCCGCTGGGGGAGGTTGTTCCTGGGGAGTCCTCACATCTCCCTTCACCAGGTTTTGTAAATTATGTTCCTAAACATTCTATCTTTTCATGCTATTGTCAGTGCAAGCGCTTTTATTAATTCCTGCTCAGGCTGTTCACTGCCAGTAGTATGTAGAAGTACACCTGGTTTTGCATATTGATGTTGTATTCTGCAGCCTTGCAGTGTATTAGCTCAAAGTTTTCTTCGCGGCTGCCCGAGGGCTGTCTCTGCACACGTCCATGGCATCTGCAAACAGAGTTTTCCTTCTTCCTTCCTGCTTCCCGATGACTTAATTGCCTCTAGCCTCGTTGTCATGATTAGACCCCCCCCAGTGCAGTGCTGAGAGGAACTGCAGGTGGGAATCCCTGTCTGTTCTGACCCCACGGGCGCTCAGTCCTCACCGTGAGGCCTGGCCCTGTGGCCTTTCGTAGGTGCCCTGGACATCAGGTGGAGGACGTTGTCTTCTGTCCTAATTAGTTGAGTGTTTTTATTATGAAAAGGAGTTGGATCTTTTCAAGTGCTTTTCTGCATCTGTGGAGATAATCATGTGGCTCTTGTCCTTGATTCTGTTAGTACACTATATTACATCAATTGATTTTTCAGATATTAAACAAATTTTGCATTCCTGGAATAAATGTCACTTGACCATCATATGCTTTTCTTACATGCTCTGGGTCTGGTTGCTACTATTTGGTGGAAATCTTTTGTGTCTACATTAATAAGGGTTATTAGTCTGTAGTTTTCTTTTGTTGTGATGTCTTTGTCTGATCTTAGTGTCAGGGTAACACTAGCCTCATAGAATGAGTTGGGAAGTGTTCATCCTCTTTTTGGGGGTGGGGAGAGTTGGGATAGCTTAGTTTAATTAAAAAAATAAGAATTCACCAATGAAGACATCTGGTTGGATCTTTATAAAAATTCATAAGTGCCAATTTCTGCTTTTTGATTGGAGTGTTTAACTTATTTACATTTAGTCATTACTGATAAAGTATAATTTCCATCTTCCATTTTGCCATTTGTTTTTTATATGCCTTATGTCTTTGTTCCACTATTTCTCCATTTACTATCTTATTTGCATTAAATAGATATTTCCTAGTATAAACTTTTAATTCCTCTTTTATTGCTTTTATCAGATATTTTTGTGTTATTTTCTGAGTGATTTCCTGAGGATTACATTTAGCATCTTAAAACAATGTAGTTCAGATGAAGAGTAGCTTAATCTTAATATTATACAAAACTTTGCTCCAATGTAGCTCCTTGTTGCTCCTCCATTGTGCCGCATTGCCATACAGAGTGTGCAGAGCAGTGATGGCTGGCGCCGGGAGGAAGGCAGAGACGGTGGGTACGGAGAAGGAGGAAGGGAGGGAGGAGGTGGAGAGAGAACTCGGTAGTGAAATCCATGGCCTTGGGACCTAGTTGTGTGTGAAGGGAAAAGTCAGAAGAGTGGGTTGTGTCTGAGAGACGTAGCTCTCCGTGTGAAGAGTGCCGTGGACGAGAGCACTGCTATAGAGTTCCACTGCCTTCAGGAACAGGTCCCAGTGCAGCAGGAGCGTGTGGGCGAAGCAGGCCCAGCTCAGGGACCAGGAGCAAGGCCATCTTCACGCCTCCGCTGGCCCCTGGGGCAGCTCTGCTGGGCTCTCACAGACCCCGCCTTTCACTATCAGCGGCCCCAGCGCAGCGTTTAAAATGGTAGGTCTGGCTTTCCCTGGAAGCTGAGTGCCGTAGCATGAGAACCAAGCCTCCTCATTGGGGGTACTGGCTTCCCAGGGCAGGGCTGTCAGTTGTGTGTGAGCTGGAGGCGGGAACTGGGGGGGGGGTGGGGGGGGGGATGGGAGGGAGAGGGAACAGGCAGGCTGGTGCCAAGTGGCCCCCTCACTGCCTGAACCCTTTCCAAGTTCAGGACCTTCCCAGCCTGAGCATTAGTGTCCTCACCTCAAGAGCCACGCCCAGCAGGGACACAGTGCCCGGTGCCCATGCCGAGGGGGCAGACCAGAGGCAACTGAACAGGAGCCCCGCCTCCCAGGTCAGGGCGGGTGAGCTGGCCAGTCACCCTGTGGCCAGGCCTCCCCTGTTTCCCTGCTGAAGTGCAGACCCTTCGGCCCTCCCCCAGCTCTCCTGACTCACCCCTGGCGCCCGTGAGCTCCCGGGCTGGCTGGAGGGTCCCTGCACCAGGACGCCGTGCTGTTACCACGTGCTTAGCAGGACGTGGCCGCCCTGAGACCTGGCCCTTGCATGCCAGGGAGGCGGGAGGTTGTCATAGCCGCCCCCAGTGTGAGACCCTCCTGGCCCACGGCGTCCCTGCGGCACCGCAGTTTCCCCAGAGCCACGCTCGCCTCCCAGGACCACTCCGAGTGCCTGCGGCCTCAGGCCATGCCGTCCTGGGCACAGCCCCCTGGCCCTGGAGGCTTTCTCCCCCCCCCCCGAGCTCGTGGGGCCCCAGGCAGTGTAATTTCCCTCGGCGTCATCTGGAGTGGAGTGGCCAGCTGCACTGTGCCAGGGCGCCTGGCAGGCGGGGCATGTGTCTGGTGCGTGGATCGCTAATCGTTGCCTGAGTGAGTGAACCATGCCTGTCCCTCTGGGCCCTTCAGCAGCTGGCCAGGCTTCCTTCGTCCAGCCCAGGCAAAGCGAGAGTCCCTGGAGCGTCCCGTCCTCACTCTGCCGTGTGCTCTGGTACAGGCAGAGTCCTGCCGTGGCTCGTGGGCCTGGCTGCCAGGGAGCCCCACCCTCTCCACTGGCTTCGCAGCTCTGCTGCCACAGGGCCCCTGGCATGCAGGCTCTTACCTTCCACTGCTCGTGGCTAGAGGCTGGCCGCCTGCGAGCAGTTCTGGAGAGGCCTCTTGGGTCCCGTTGGTTGCTTGCTCACGGCCAGAGGCTGACTGAGGTCAGAAAAGTCTCTGCTGCCCTGGTCCCTGCTGAGGCAGCCCGTTCCTCTCTGCAGGCCCGGGGGGCAGGAGAGGGCTCCCTCCAGGCCCAGCAGCCTGTCATCTGAAGGCCTGATCACTGAGGGTCGCTGGCCCCCTCCCCACTCAGGTGCATGACCCGAGGGAGGGGCTGAGAGCCGACAGTCATGTGCTGGCGCACTGAGTACCCTTGTCCCTGTCACTCCAACGGTTTACACCTACTTCAGAGAATGTTCTAGAAAAGGAGGAAGAAAATGAGCTTCAACGAGCATGTGCAGCGGCTCCACACTTGATACCGGGACCTCGTGTGGGTTTCTGGGTTTCAGCGCGTGGGGAGCTGTGGCTACAGGGACAGAGGGACTCAGTGTGGGCCCACATTAGGAAGAGTGGCTTTCACACGACTGCAACCATTATTAACGAATTTGCCACCTTGATCTGCATTTGGGTTTAACTCAGTTCAACACGTGTGAGAGGACCTGGGAGGCCGGCGTCAGGACACACATCACCCGGTTTTGTTCTTTTCTGCCTATACCAGAGCACAGCTTATTAGAGGAGCCGTATGATTTAGAAATGTTGTCAATTTGGGCACAGCTTCCTTAAATATATCAAGGGTCAACTATCTTCATTTTATGAGCTAATTCCTTTGAAAATAACAGGTATAAAGGTTTTCTGTCTTTTAAAGGGTCATTAGCATTTTCTGGATTTGTGACTTAAACTTCCATGTGGCTGTAATTCCTGAAGGTTTCCTGTTATTCCATACTCGGTTTGTTCCTGCAGGGTGAGGAGGGCGACATTTCCAGACACTCGCATAGATGCTGGATGCCGCGGACAGCGTGGATTTGCGGGGAGTGATGGCGGCTCAGCCCCCCTCTGGCTGTCCCCACGGATTCTGACAGCGCCCTCCAACCATGCCTTCATGTATGGCCTTTCCTGGCATGGTTTCCTGGGGCCAAGGCTCCCATGCTGGCTCCTTCCTGCCTCCATCCCGCCGGCTGGTCTTGGGCAGGTCAGCTCAGCAGAAGCCGAAGCACCGCAGGGACTCCCACCACAGAGAGGCCATGAGCTTAGGGGGATGTCTACTAGGAAACATCTTCCCACGCTGAGCACTGGGAGCTCTGGGCGGAGAAGGGGCCGGTGACGATGCAAACCAGAAAGTGGGTGCTCCCTGTGGGGCCTTCTGTGGGAGGGAGCTGTGCCAGGAGGGAGCCGAGCCGGGAGGGAGTTGTGCCAGGAGGGAGGGAGCCGTGCTGTGCCGTCATGCGTGTTATCCATTACTCATGCACTTACCCAGACTGAAGTGATGCCATGAGAATCCCAAGAATGGATTCCCTCAGGGCTGAAGCGAGGGGGCGCGATGAGTTCCGTGCTGGGAAGCCCACATCCCAGAGGCCAGGGATTCTGCACAGCCAGGAAGCTCTTCCACCTTCATGCAGTGTGGGAGTTTCTTCTTACAGAACATCTTAAACACCGTGAAGTTCTCTCAAGGCGGTCGCCCAGATCAGTGGAAGGACAATGCAGGGCAGAGCCCACAGCCCACAGCATCAAGTTGTGGCTCAGTCTCCTTTTTTTTTTTTTTTTTGGTAGAATTTATTTGGAAAGGGAGGCACACTTTGAAAATAAGCCCCGGAAGCTGGGCTTTGTGCGTAGCTGAGGCCTTGCAGTGACCCTGTGATTCACGTCAAGTGCCAGTTCATGGCAGATGGGTTTGGGGAACTCCTTGTGCTGGGGGTTCAGGAAACAACAACGAGGAGCAGGAACAGAAAACAAGTTTATAAAACGGCACATTCCTGTGCCTGCCCTTTCCTTTGGTGGAACTAAAGAACAGGCCATTTTGTTGCTCTCTGAATTGCTTTGAAGTGCAAGCCTGTTCCAGAAGTTTGCTTCTGTATGCTGTTTACAGGTTTATGACATTTGCTCCTTATTCACTAAAAATCACTCTCCAGGCGCTCCCACATGCCCCCTCCTCGCTGCTCTTCTGTGGCTCTCAGAGGCACTGCCCACCAAGCAGAGGGGGGTCCACGGACCTCTTGTTTTACAGAGGAAGACAGGATGTTACCTGAGGCCATTCCTTGGGAGCAGTGCTGGCCTGCAGGGAGACCTGGGGGCACTGGGCTTGGAGAGGAATGAGGGCGGCCGGAAGGGGGTGCGGGGTGGCGGGGCACGGGCTCCTGGAGAATGAGGTT
>NW_006293957.1:1313473-1319626 GCF_000327345.1 Myotis davidii
ACCCCAGGAGTGGAACACAGACGTGAGGGAGCGGGCCAGCCTTCTCCTGGGCATGGACAGGATGTGGTCCTTGGGGAACTAACTCCCAGGCGCCTCTGGGCTTCAGTTCCTCCAGGGAAGGTTGTAGGTGAGAGCCTTTAGCCCAGCACCTGTAGCCTCAGGGGGTCATAGGCACTGGACCAGGAAAAGGCGTCCTGGGGTGAGCACAATGGGGTCTGCTGCAGCTGTGCTCACAGAGAGCCTTAATCAAGGTGGAAAAGTAAGAAATGTCACTCCAGGGTTTAGATAACGTGCCCTTGGAGTTCAGAAGGCATAGAAGGTGCCTTGATCTGGGAACTGCCTGGGAGAACGAGCGTCTGAAACACATCTGGAGGGATTTGAGCTTTTGCGCATGATTGTCTGTGACAGAAAGCCAACTCCAGTTAGTGGAAGCAGAAATGGAGCATGTGAGTGGACTTAACTGGGAGGTCTACAGGGCACACATTCAAGAATTCCCTCTCTCTTTCTGCACACTGGCTCTCCCATCCTATTATGTGGTAGCTTGTCTAATTAGATTCCATCACATCCATGCATTCATTCAGCACGTGAGCATGTACCATGTGCCCGACAGGCCCCTGCTGTCATAGAGCTCAGACCGGTCTCCTTGGTGTGTAGGGCGGTGGCTGGCAGTCCCAGCCCATATTCTAACGGTTTCTGATCCCAAGAAGACAAAGGCTGAGTCTGCACCTCACTCACCTGTCACCTCTCTTAGAAACGCTGGGTTTGGTCTGGCCCGGGTTAGATTCCTGTTCTGTGGGCTGGTCACAGAGCAGGAGACAGAAACCTCCCGTGGCAGGGGTGGAGTGGGACCTTGTGCATGGTACCCAGCCAGAACCAGATGATGTCATGTAGGAACCATTTCCAAATGGAATGACTTGGAAATCCAGCCAGCCAGCCATTGTCCAGACAGGCCCAAACTCCAGGTGCCCGCCATGCCTGCATGGGCTGGGGCCCAGGCCAGGCCTTCTCACCATGGAGGGCAACTCTGCAGTGGTCATGGGGCCAGAGGGTAGGTGTGTGGGAGGCCTGGATGCCGGGCCAGCTCGTTGGACTCTATTCTGCTCACACAGATGGCTCCAGGGCTGTGTGTGGTCAGCGGCGGGTTTTGAAGCTCGCTCCAGCCGGAGGCTTGGACTGGGCACAAGGTTTAAGGCAATGGTTCTCAACCTTAGCTGCACATTAGAATCATCCTCCGAGGATGAGGCCCAGAAATCAGGATTTTAAAAAGATTCCCAGGTGATCCTAATGTGCAGCCAAGGTTGAGAACCACTGGTTTAAGGGGTCTGAGAACTGATTGACTTGGAGGATGAATCGAAGGTGGCTGCAAGGCCAGCTCCCAGTAAATATTTCGTTAACTCCTAGGCCTTTCCAGACCCTCTTCTCCCGTCCTTGCCAGCACTGTTTATCGTCTGCTCAGGTTTGCCTTCTGGGAGCCCTCACTCTGCAGCTGCTCATCCCTGTTCGCCCTGCTTTTCTCTGGGCGTTTTGCAGTCTCTCTGGCCAAAGTCTGGGGTACACTTATGATGAGATAGAGCTTTCCCCTCCTGGCTGACACCTGCTACTAAATGATGGGGCTCCTTTCCCTCCAGTGTCCTGGCCCCTCATTTCCTGAGCCACTTCTCCTTAGACCTGCCTTTCCTCCATCCTTCCCCACCTTCTGAGGCAGCAGGTGCACTGCTCTTGCTTTACTGGCTCCCCAAGCAGGTACTGGGGACGTACATTTCCCAGTGCTTCTGTGCTGTGTCTGCTCCCCATTTCTCTAAGTAGAAAGGAGGCAACTTAAATTTATTGATGATTACTTTATGCTATTTCCCCATACCAGTTACTGAGGAATAATTCCTGCTAGGTTTCCATACCTAACAGGTATCTATCTGTCCAGCTGTTGGTCCATTCACCCATCAACTCATCCATCCATCCACCCATTGGTCCATTTTCTCTGCCTCTCTGTTTCTCTTCCCCCATCACTGTCTACACACACACACACACACACACACACACACATACACACACACAGTGGGCTATGGGGAAACTACAGACATTTTCATTCATTTAATTTCATTCATTCATATAAACTCCTCTAATCCGTACCTGAACCTCTCTATCAACAGAGTAAATATTATCTCCAATTAAGATGAGGACACTGGGTTCAGGAAGGTTAAACAGTCCATCCAAAGTCACAGAGCTGCCTTTGGAGGCGCCAGGATGGTAGGTCAGAGGGCTTGTTGTGAGGACTGCCCACCGGAACACAGACAGCGTGGCAGCACCATCGGTAACAGCAAGACCTATTGATTCATGAACAATTGTATGTATAATATTAGGCCCCGTTTCTGTTAAGATGATCTCTACTATATATATGCATAGAAAGAGTCTGAAAGGGTGCCCCAACGTATGCAGTTACCAGTGGTTACCGCTGGGAAATGAGACTGGGAAATAGAAAGGAGTTTTCAGTTAAAACTTGTTTGAAATTTTTATAAAAATTATTTTGATAATAATAATAGTTACTTTTATGGTGAACACGTTGAAGCCTGTTTTTGACTTCCACACCTGATACCAGGGAAGGGCTGGTCTCTCCCTCTGCCTCCCAGGTCCCTCTTGGTTCTCAGGGAGAAAGCTTCCCCTGTCCTGCCGAGGCCGCTGGCACGTCCACAGTCTGCACGTCCCTGGCCGCATGTCCCCATGTTCTCTCCTCTCCAGCTCAGCTCCTGCATTTCTGTCAGCTTGAAGCTTCTTCTGTAAAGTTTTTCCTGGTTATAAAAATAATACTTAATACAAAATGCCAGCTAAGACAACAGTGACATGTATTACCTTTCAGAATGGTCAAGGTATTTGTGGGGGAGGTATACCTTGACAATCTGAAAGGTAATATAGGAAAAAACCTTGACCGTTCTGAAAGGTAATATAGGAAAAAACATATATATATATATGCTTTTTCCTATAAGGCACCTATTTTAATTTAAAATTTGAAAATTTTATGCATTTACTTAGAAGTATTCAGAACAAGGCAGTTGCAACTCCCCCTGCGCCCTGCCCCTCCCCCCACCCCCTCAATTACAAGCTCACAGAACAACGACTTAGTTATCGGAAGTGGAACTGCCATCCCATGCATCATTTGTGTACTCCGCAGCCTGCTTTCCATGTCCGTTCCCGTTCCCAGCCCTCCTCCTGTGCCGCACGAGGTTAATGGCTCCTGCAAGCCTCACTGAGAGGCAGGTTATCTTACACTGGGCTACTATTACAGAACATCTTACATAGCCTTACAACTCAGTCACTGTCAGAACACACACAGTGAACTGAGCAGAGCACAGGTAATTCCTTCGGAGAAAAGGAAAACCTCTAGACCCAACTGATTCCTCAACTCATCTTCTGCCACTCAGCCTCCTCTTTCTCCGCTGCCTCCAGGTCTTTCTCCTTTTCCCTTGACAACTTCTCCTTCTTGAAAATAAACTCTGTTTTAGAATAATTTTTGTTTATTAAACATAGTATTGAGAGTTATCTACCCTTCACCAGTTTTTCCTGATACTAATCGTCAATCTACTAACACCTCACCTTACCATGCACAGCACATTTGTCAAAACTAAGAAACAAACTTGGCACATTTCTGCTGATTAAATCCCAGACTTTACTTGGATTTCACAGCTTTCCCACCAGAGTCACTTTTCTGCTTCAGGATCCCATCAGGACACTGCACTGCATTTGGGGCAACTTCCTTTTCCCTGTGCCAGGCTCTCCCTTAACAGGGCAAAGCAAGCTCATTTTCAACATTTCCTTCAGCTTCACAGCCCTGCAGGCTCCCGTCCCGTGTTATTCCACGTCCTCCGGTTCTCCTGCAGCCTCGGCCAGGCCTGTCTGCGTGACGTGCAGAGCGAGCGAGAGCAGGGAGCTGTCCCGGGCACTGAGCTGTCCTTCCCTGCAGAAGCTTCCACATCAGCCTTGCGACTTCTGTCCTGTCTTCAAGTCCCTCTCTCCTCAGAAGACACGTGGTCCTTTCCTCACTAAGCGTTTTTGGGAAATTCTGTGACGCTGATGGAAGCATCGGGTGCTGCTTCCTGGGGAAGCATCCGTTAGAAATGCCACACTCCCGTGCCGGGTGCTGGCGGCGGCCCACGGTGAACCACACTCCCAGATGTCAGCTGGGCTTCTAGAGCCACCTTGGCCAAGGCTTTGCTCGAAAGCTGGCCAGCCTACCCATAAGCACTCTGTGTATATATTTTTAATTCTGCTTTATCCGAATGACAAAAGAACAAGCAAAAGCAAGGAAAGAGGCACAAGTCAGAGATCACTTCCCTCCCGCCACCCCGGCTGCTGAACTGCTATTCCCAGCCTGAGCGCACTCCCACCCCCTCTGTGTGGGCTCCAGGGACAGGCGCACAGTGAGTCTGATCTCAGACCACAGGCCTTCCTCTGTAGCCCAGCTTACTCCTTACCTTGAGCTTGTGTTTGCCTGGGGCTGCGGAAGTGGGCCTGGCCATGCTGAGTCCCCTCGTCTTCCTTCTCCTGGAGGGCCTGACTGGTGGTGGAGAAGGTGGGTGGGGGGCTGCTCTGGTCCACGGCGCTCACCTGCTCCCTTCTTCTGAGCCGTACACTGTTCCTGCCAGAATCTGGTGGCTGTCGCCTTCCTGCTGTTCTCACATTTCCAGGTCTCAGTCCGTGGCACTCACACTGGACTGACTTCTCATCCGCACCTGAGAGGCGATCGCATGCCTCTCAGGTGGTCAGGCAGCTCCGGGTGCCCGGGAACACCAGGCTCCTCTGAAGTCAAAGACTAGCTCCCCTGGACTCAGAGCCTCCCAAGACTGGCTGGTGGTCTGCCGCGATGCCTGATGCCTGAGGGCTGGCCTTGGCCGGGCCAGGGCCCAGGGCCGGGATGGCACCTTTCAGAGCCCAGGGGCTCCCTTGTTCAGGCCACTTGCTCTTTTTCTTGCCTCGGCAGCTGTTTTTATCTCCTTACAGAAGAGAAAGTCATTTTCCAAATGGGTTAGTTGGAGCAGTGGGTGGCACAATTGATCCCCTGGCATTGGAGAAGAAAATATTAAAACTTTATTTTTTCAATCAAAAGGAAAGGGAAGTGATGAGTTGGTATGAGTTGGCGTTGGGGCCGACGGGAGTGAACAATGAGTGTGGAGGTCGCCCTTGTTCAAGGTAGCGCTGCGCACCCCGGACTCTGCCTTGGTATCCTGGGGTTGAGTGTCAAAACCAAGACCTCCACAGTGTTCACGGGACTTTGTAATGAAATGGGGAGAAATTGTGGGATCTTGACACTGCAGTGACCTCACTCAGGTTTGAAAGACTTGTTGAAAGTGATGGGAACGTATTTTTTCTTTCACACAAAGACAGATGTTCAAGTTTACTGACCTTTGTTGAGCTGACAGTATTAATCAGATGCTATCTGGCAGATTTCTTTGAAATTTTAAACGTATTTAATCTGTTCCTTCAATGTAAGATGATTCTTTAACAAGGCATGATCAAGTCGTTCCTTTTTGAAACACAATCTTGCTCTTGAGAAAGCATTTTGAAAATGCATATTTTCAAATGTGTCACCCATAAAGAATACTTTTTTCTTTAAAAAAACCCTTATTTTTATAAATTTAAAAGGCAAACAAACAGAAAACAATATTTTCTAATCTGTATATAAAAGTCTTCCACAGTGATAAATGTCAATATGTTTTGAAATTTCTTTTTTGTTGTTTTTTTCCTCCCCCCCCCGCCCTCACCTCCCCCACCCCACTGTCCTCATCCATAGGTGCATGATTTTTGTCCAGGCTCTTCCTGCCACCCCATACCCCTTTCCCCCCCAGAATTGTCAGTCCACTCCCTTTCTATGCCCCTGATTCTATTATAACCACCAGTTTATTTTGTTCATCAGATTTTTATTCACTTGATATTTAGCTTCACTTGTTGATATGTATTTGTTATTCATAATTTTTATCTTTACCTTTTTCTTCTTCCTCTTCTTAAAGGATACTTTTCAGCATTTCATATAATACTGGTTTGGTGGTGATGAATTCCTCTAGCTTTTTCTTATCTGTGAAGCTCTTTATCTGACCTTCAATTCTGAATGAGAGCTTTGCTGGGTAAAGTAATCTTGGTTGTAGGTTCTTGGCATTCATCACTTTG
>NW_006293957.1:1322722-1326195 GCF_000327345.1 Myotis davidii
CAAAGGAGGCCTAGCTGTGAAGCAGTGCAAGCTGCTATGGGGCCTTGGGCCTTCTCTTGGAAGTTCTGGGTCTGTCTGGCCCAGCTGCAGTTTGTTAGGTAATTTTCCGATTGCAAAGGGCCAGGGTATTCATATGCAAAAGCCTCTGCAGCAGCTTGGGTGGGGCAGGGGCTCAGGGAATCAACAGGGTGGAGCAAGCAGCTATGGTGGATCCTCAGCCCTGCCCTAAGGGGCCCTGCGTGTCAGTGTCCCAATAATCACTAGAAGCACCTTTGAGAGAAAGCCGCCCTGGAGTTCCGAGTTCTGCCCGCTGCCAGACAGTCCAGTTTCTCCCTGTATGAGTCTGGGTCCTCAGAGACTCACTTGGAACTGGAGTTCAGAGCAGTCGGGGGCTTGTGATTCTCTCCCGATTCAGAAAGACAGCCGCATCCTCAGTTGCCAGCCCTTGCCGTGTGCAACTCTGTACCTCTGCACTTTACTTCCGCACCTCCTCTGAGTCTCAGTGTGCTTTTCTCTTTCCTTCTAGTTGTAGAATTTCCACTCAGCCAGCCTTCCGGTGGTTCTGGATGATGTCTGTTTTGTCTTTTAGTTGTATTTTTGAATTTGTTGTGGAAGGCAGCAATTTCTGGTGTTTACCTATGCCGCCATCTTGGTTTCTCCCTGTTTTGCAATTTCTTAATCAAAATATGAGCAATTCAATCCCTGAAATCCAGGAAAATAACTTTCTAATTCAGCATTAAGGTGTGGCCTGGAGATTTCAGTGTGCTTTGGAGTGCCTCCTGATGACATGAGCTTCTAGCAGCCTGAGCTGCTGCAAGAACTGCTTAGCGCCCGGGAGGAGGGCTGCTGCACCAGCCTTGGTGGGTCCTTGGTGCCGAGACGGTGAGGGGCAGTGCCAGCAATGATGGCCGTCTTCACGCTGGATAGGACACTTGGAGAGTAGCCTCTGCCAGCCCCAGTACCTGTTAAAATCAAGTATTAAAATAAGTTGGAACTGGACTCAGGCCTTTGGATTACTGTATCACAAAGGGTTAAATTAGGATTTTAAAAAATAAAGCATTTAAATTACATTGCTGTAAGAGCATTTTTTTATGACTGAGAACATACCTGTGAGTAACTGCTGAGCCAGACCGGCCTGGGCAGGCTTTGGTGTCTGCAAGCTCTCCCAGGTGAAGAGCTCTCCCTGGGGCCACAGGTTGAGGGGGTCATGGAGTCAAAGAGACCCTGCCTGTGCCTGAACTCAGCAGGGTGGCAGCCCTGATTGATGTCCCGTGAGCCAGGTGGCTGCAGCATCAGAACAGACATGTCTCTCAGAGCCAGAGTGAGCCCGAGAAAGCCCCTCCCAGGGATGCATGGGAGAGCACTGAGAAGTTCTCCATGTGGCCCCTTGAAAGGGGCTTTGAGAAAGGGGCACCCCAAAGCTGCTGGGCAGAAGAGGGCTCACAGCTGAGGCAGGGAGGCCACTCCTAAGTGTTGGGCATGATTGGTGAGTAGATTTGGGAACTTGATATTTTGGAGTCTGTCAGTTGGGATGGATCCTGCAGATCAAGGAAAAGAGTATATCAGTGCGCACTTGTGTGGTCAGATGGTAAGTGAGGACCAGACCACCTGTCCCCCTTGGATACCATCTTGGCCCCCAAGCAGCCCCCACCTGGGTACCACGTTGGCCCCGAGGACACCCCCCACCTGGGTACCATGTTGGCCCCGAGGACACCCCCCCGACCTGGGTACCATGTTGGCCCCCAAGCACCCCCCACCTGGGTAACATGTTGGCCCCGAGAACGAAGATGCATGGCTAGGGAGAAGGAGGTAGCAGGTAGTTAGTCCACAGAAAGCCCTGACTCTTATTTGCCTGCACTCACTCTCCATTGCTTAAAGCAAAGTTCTGCCCCTGGGTGTTTGGGCGCTTGAGACAGAAATAGAACTCAGTTACCAAAAACGCCCTCCTGGCGTGGCCTGCGAGACTCTGCCTCCTGGGTATGTATTTAGATGTGCATAGAGCAACGTCTGGAAGGGTTCTTCACAAGCTGTTCCCAGTGGTGCCAAAGTTTAATTTCCTACACTGAACATGGATCACTTTTGCAATAAAAATGCAAATCTAGAAAAATATTTCAAAGTATGCCATGTTCATTGTAGGCAATTTGGAAAATATGAAAAGTACATTTAAAAATTAAATCATCCAAATTCCCACCATGAAAATAAGTATTAATATTTTTATTTTTTAAAATTTTGTATGTATATATGCATATATATTCAAAGTACATATAGTCTTTTTTAAAAATCAGAATTATATTGGCCTTTGCTATCTACTTTTTCCTTTTAATGTTGTTAAGGAGCATTTTCCCATGCTATTAAATAGTCTTTCAAAACAGTGTGAGATGTACATGCTCTGTGAGGTATACACTGTAATTACATGTATGTGTATATATATACATAACTTCTATATATAGATGAGAAGAGGAGGGTCAGAGAGGTTAATTAACTTAACCAAGGACACCCAGCTACCATATGGTACAACTTGGATTTGAACCTGTATCTTCCTGATTATTAAGACCAATCCTGCCAGGGTTGGATGAATAAATGAATAAATGTCTTAAGTTGATTTAAAGTTCCCGACAAGTGTGGGTCCTAAATAAATGAAATTCTTCTCCGGCACCCCGCTCGCCTTCCTCAGAGAGGGGGCTGTGTGCCCGTCTGCGGTGCCCCCGCCTGCCCAACCCTGCAACTGTTTCCTCAGGGGCTTTGCTGCTCAGCTTTGCTTCCCAAGCTCCTCCTTTGGCCCCACTCCACCCTGGCTGCCCCCAGGTCTGGCTTCTCCCTCCAGCCTGGCTGGGCATCAGCTCCTTGCATTCCCACTGCCACTGGCTCCAGGAGCTGCCACAGGCCTGTGAGCGCTGGGTCCAGGTCAAGGAAAGAATGGAACTTTGCCAGTACAGCGGTGGTGGTGGGAGCCTCTCCTGCCTCCTCAGCAGCACTAAGGATGTCCGACTGCAGCTTAGGTCTGCTCCCCGCTGGCAAGTGGACATCCCCTGAGGGCTGCCGGGCTGCCAGAGGGATGTCTGATTGCCATCTTAGGCCCAATCCCTGATTGGCACCACCCTCTATCACCCACAGAGCAGGGCCCGTGGGGGAGGGGGGAATTGGGGTGCCGCACCCTGTCACACACAAAGCAGGGCCAATTAGGGGGTTGGGGAGCCGCACCCTGTCACACACAGAGCCGCAGGGCGATCAGGGGGTTTGGGCGCTGCCTCCTGTCACGCTGATCCCGGTGCCGGGAGGCCTCGCGGCTCTGCTGATACTGGTGCTGGGAGGCATATTACCCTTTTACTATATAGGATAGAGACCTGGTGCACGGGTGGGGGCCAGCTGTTTTGCCCTGAATGGTGTCCTGGATCAGGGTAGGGGTCCTGCTTGGGTGCCTGGCCAGCCTGGGTGAGGGGCTGAGGGCTGTTTTCAGGCTGTCCACACCCACT
>NW_006293957.1:1326743-1331005 GCF_000327345.1 Myotis davidii
CCGGGGACCCTTCGGTCCGCAGGCCGATGCTCTATCCACTGAGCCAAACCAGTTAGGGCTATGTTTCTTTATTTACTCCTCAAACAACCTTGGAGATAAGTTCTATCACCTTTTTAAAAATACATTTTTATTGATTTCAGAGAGGAAGGGAGAGGGAGAGATAGAAACATCAATGATGAGAGAGAATCATTAAATGGCTGCCTCCTGCACACCCCACACTGGGCATTGAGCCCACAACTCGGGCATGTGCCCTGGACCAGAATTGAACCCAGGACCCTTCAGTTTGCAGACCAACGCTGTATCCACTGAGCCAACCGGCTAAAGCCACTGTCCATTTTTAAATAGCCAGTCTTCTGCAGATTTGAACAACTATGCTAAATTTATTTGATTAATATTTTGAGAAAATTAATTTTAAAAAGGGATTATACCTACCAGTAGCACATTTCGGTGTGACTTGTTTGGGTTCAATGTGAGAGAGTTTTTATTGCTGGCATTCGCACATTTTCATCTGTCAGAGCTCTTTGAGTCCAGGGTTAGTGGCTGTCCACAGTCCAGCGAGGTGCACGCGGAATTGGGCTCTGGCCGATGCCTGACCTGCTGCTGTGCTGTGCAGTGATGCCCCACAGGGCCCTGAGCTGTGGCTGCCGGCTGGACTCGGACGTGTCAGTGTGTCCACCCCGGTCCCTGAGGGGACCTTCTGGCTGTGTGGGAGCAGGCATATCCTCATGAGTCAGAGCCTCGTTTTTCTCATCTGTGTAGCGGGCATAGGGCAGAACTGCCCGAGGGTTGCTGCGAGCCTTCCGGGAGCTAGCCACATATAATCTGCACACACCACCGAGCATATATGCTGAAATGCTCAAGTAAAAATCACCATTTCTCTTGCTGATATTCTATGAAAAATTAGGGACTGCTTTTTTGAGGGTCAGGGCAAAAGTAGAGAATGGAACTCACGGCCACCCGAGCATCAGGCGTGGGTGACCCAGTAGGGTCCGGGTGTGACTGAACGCTCTCCCCAGTGTGCTGCTATAGAAAAACCTGTCCAGATGTGTCTTCTTAATCCCGGCGGGGTTTCCTGGAGAACTGGCTGAGGGAGCCGGTGTTTCCCAGCCCATTTTGTCTGGCAAGCGCTTTGGAGCCATATTGGAACGGAGGCGTTTGGCCTTCGGAACAAACTCTGCTGGTTAAACTCGCAGGCTTGTCCCATTGAGACCATGCAGCTCAGGAGTCTGACCGGAGGAGCCAGGTGTTTGAGGACCACATCGGCCTCATCGGTATGATGAGCACCCACGTGAAGAAAGTCTCAATGGGCACAGCTTTCTGACGTTGTGTCGACTCTGGGTCAAGTGTCACACTAAGCCCAGGCTTCCAGCCTGGGAATGCGGACACACAGGCCACATGCATCTCTGGGTGGACTGCCCGTGCCTGAGGATGCCCCGCAGGTGCCTGACTGCCCACTGCATGCCCGTAGCTCCCCCACGCCTGAGGGTTTCACAGCCAGAGTCTCCTCATGTTCCCCATGTTTCCCGTGGGAGGACAAACTGCCTCTGGTTGAGAACCACTGGACTAGGCCATGGGGTTACAGAAACTTATCAAGTCAGCCTTTGCCACTGAAAATCTCGGAATTCAGAGGGGCCCCATGAGCATTGGTCGTGACGGCACCAGGCTGAACCACGTGGGCTGCGAGGGTGGCGCGGTCTTCACCGTGTGGCTGCCGGGGCTGCCAAGGCGGTGTTCCCAGCGCTGGGCTGAGAGTCACTAGTGGAGCATGAGGATGGGCCCGGGGGGCTCCCTGCAGCTCTTGCAGCCAGCGCTCCCGGGCTCAGCTGGTTCACATCAGCAAAGTCAGGGAATGACCACATCAGAAAAGCCAAGCATTGTTTTAATTTATAAAGTTCAACTCCCCTGACTGAAAAACAGTGTGAATTAACTAGCTCAGCCGCGGATCCGGCCCGTTTGAAATGAATAAAACTATTGAAAAAAAAAGACCGTACCCTTTTATGTAATGATGTTTACTTTGAATTTATATTAGTTCACACAAACACTCCATCCATGCTTTTGTTCCGGCCCTCCGGTCCAGTTTAAGAACCCATCGTGGCCCTCGAGTCAAAAAGTTTGCCCACCCCTGAACTAGCTTATTAAACCAACTTTAAACTTAGCACCAGAAGAGATCTTATTAATATCATTTTAAAACACAGTCTTTTAACTAAATATTTTTAATTGAACATCAAAATATTGAGCATCAGCTTTTCCTCTCAAACCAGAGTCCAGGTTTTCCGGGGTGGAGCCTATGAGTTGATGTTCAAAGAACCGGTCCTCAGCTCAGACTCAGACCTGGGGCCACGTCCCATTCCACATTCGGCTTCCCTGGTCCAGGGCAGCTCGCTTCCACCTGACCGGCCTCTGTGGTGTCCACATGTGCCCAGCGCATGCCTGGAGATTGGGAGGCAGGTGCCTGAGAACATGGAGGAATGTGTACCTGAGGCCTATAAGGAGCAAAAGCGATGCCTTTGGCTCATCCGCCAATCTGTCCAACACCAGGCCAGGGGGCTGAGGTCTGAACATTCCCAAATGTGCCCCGGGAAGCAGAGGCGCCAGGGGAAGGGCGCAAGCTCTCCCTTCCGCTGTGTGAGGATGTGCGAGTCGTGGTCAAAGACAGGCCCAGGCAGATACTGATGGGCTCTGAGTATCATGGGGGCCACGTCAGCCAGGCAGCACCCCTGCCAGAAAGCCAACCACCAACCCCGCCAGGGAGACTGGCACATGGACGAAGGGCCAGCCCAGCCCAGCCCAGCTGGGTCAGAGGAGCTGCTCAGCGCCCGCCTCCATAGCACTAGGCCACAGAGAGCTGCCATCAGGAGAAGGAGCAGGGCCAGGGGAGGGTGTCCAGAGGCTCAGTGACCACCGAAGGGACGCCTGCAGGCGCACTTGGAGATGTTGCGGGCTCCTCAGACCACCCCAGGAAAGCAAGTGTCACAATAAAGTGAGCCATAATCTTTTTGCTGGCAGAGGGTCTTTTCTATTTTATTTTATAAAAACACAACACCTGTTCTGGGTATTTACCCAAAGAAATAAAAAAAACATGAATTAAAAAAGAGCTATGTAGCCCCAAGTTCATTATTTACAATAGCCAAGATATGGAAGCAACCTGAGAGGTCCTGGAGAGACAAATGGATAAAGAATATATGCAATGGGATATTGCTTAGCCATAAAAAAGAATGAAATCTTCCCACTTGGGATAACGTGATGGACCTAGGGTATTATGCGAAGTGACATAAGTCAGACTGCTCAACTGTTCTCCATGTGCTGAATTGTGTCGCAGTAGTATTGACAACTAGAAATCTAGTTATAAAAAGCTATATACTGATAAATTAATTAAAATAAAGTTACAATGTTACCAGCTGAGTGACCAAGGGCAAAGGGATCTTTATGCCAGAAAACATAGGCTAAGGGCAGCTCTTAATATTGACCTCAGTTCTGAGCTTCCTGGTAGGCAAGGCGACAACAGAGCCTGATGAAGCGTGGCCCATGTGCTTAACTGAAAGGGGAACACCGGGCCACTCGGGGGAGACTTCCGGCCCCTATTTTATTACTTTCTTAGTTAAGTGCTTTGGGAGACAATTGTCACATGAGTCCCTAGATAAGGGGCATAGAACAACAGAATGGATAGTGTCTTTGCCAGCGCTTTTACCAACAACGCAAATGTGGCGCTGCTTATAGCAGCCACAGCACAAATCAGTGATGGCAAACCTTCTGAGCTCGGCGTGTCAAAATTTTGAAAAACCCTAACTTAACTCTGGTGCCGTGTCACATATAGAAATATTCATAATTTTTTTTTTGATATTTGCAACCATAGTAAAAAAAAGATTTGTATTTTTGATATTTATTTTATATATTTAAATGCCATTTAACAAAGAAAAATCAACCAAAAATATGTATAAAATGAACAAAAACAGAAAATTTACATTTAGGAAAAAAATTAATAAAAACTGATAACCAAATGGTATGCAAACTAGAAATTAGTGACTTTTTTGGTGCTGAAGTTTGTCTGTTAATTCTTCAATTGCAGGTTCATACTTGGTGCACTTCAAGGCCAAGGAAGCGCCACTAACTACATCTGTTAGCCGGTTTCTTTTGTTCATTTTAATATTATTTAATGCTGAGAACAAAGTCTCACAAAAATATGTTGATGAAAAAATTATTAGCAAAGCCATTGCTAGATTTTTTATGTCGCTAAAAGTGTCAGGTACTCTGTTTTAAGCACT
>NW_006293957.1:1334072-1338416 GCF_000327345.1 Myotis davidii
TCGGGCCATATGTCTTGAAAGGGTCGGCTACTGCTTCTTCCACTTCCTTTATCATTCAGTCTTGCTTTTTTATTTTTTTTGAATCTCCATCACAAGGCTGCAAAAATAAATATAAATCATGGTGTTTTTTTTATAAAAGGTTGATAGGTTTCTTACCTATTAACTTTTTGCAGTGTTGTTGCACTGACTCCTGGTGCAAAACAATTCAAAGATAGTATGTATAACCAACAAATATATGGTGCTGTAATCAATGATCCGACACGCAGAATGTCTCGTCGAGCACTGTTGCACTGTATATCTTTTTCTTCTAACCCTCCCACTCCTGTCTCCTCAGGAACATGGCGACCAAGTGTGTCCATTTGCCGAACGCACCCTAACGCACGGGAAGCTTACCCAAGGCACATGTTCACAATAATGAGGCCATTTCCAGAATTGGGTATTTTGTCACTCGAGTAAGTTTCACTATGTATCTTTGCTACGCAACACCGATGTACATGTTTACATCTGGTTTTAGAATTATTGATCATGAGTAACGTGAGTAATAATATTACTTGAGTGATGCCCAACTCTGGCCTTTGCGAGAGACAAATATTTGAATTATGCAATTTTTTGTCTTTGTCTACGCGTGTCACCCAAAATGCGTGTCACCTCTGACACGTGTGTCATAGGTTCGCCATCACTGGCATAAATGGTAGCAGAATTACAGTGAGGTGTCTTAGGCTGACTTGCTGTAGCTTCTTCTTAGGTTGTAAGATGTAGCTCCAGCATTGTCTGTTCCAAGAAACCTTCCCTGGCTCTTCAGGGGGCCGTGCCCTAATGCCCTGCGCACCAGCCACAGAGCCCACCTCTTCCCACCTGGTCTGTCTGCCTTTAGAGCTGAGACCCTGAAAGGTGGGCGTGGCCCCAGTTGTGTCTGTATTCCCGGCTTACACAGTGGCTTTGGCACATAGTAGGCATTTTATTTGTGGATATTTATCAGGTCTGCCAAAACCCAGGGCAGTTCTCGGCATAGGAGAGGCAGCTTACCGAGTGGGGAGGCTCTGGCTTTGCGACTGGGTCGCTGGGTTCAAGTGTGGGCCCCTAGCTCTATCTAGCTAGGCCACCCCAACATGGAAGACGCACTCTGCCTTGTTCCTCATCGGAGCTGTGGGCTATCATAGTAACTGCTGCAGCGGGCTGCGGAGAGCTGGGGCTGATATCTGGAAGGCTGTCAGCTCAGTCTGGCTGCGTAGATACTGCTGTGTGTGGAGCTGGCTGTGATGACGGAGTCTTTGATGTCCCAGGGCTGGTGGGCAGAAGGGCTGAGCTGTGGTCCATGCTGGGCTTGGTGCACTGCCGCTGCTGGTCACTCAGAAGCAGACCCTGCACCAGGCTCTCAGGTACACAGGGACCGTCCAGGCCACCTCTGTCCAGTGAGAAGTGCGTGTGTCCTCTCCGTGCCCCCGTCCCCGCAACACGGGGCGTGTTGGTGGACAGACGCTGGTGATTTCCAGGTCGGAGCTCTGTCTCTGAGGCTTTCCGGCCTTCCTCGGTGGCTTCGCCCTGCCTCAGTTTCCCTTGGGAGGCAGTTGAGGGGATTTTGGCCCTCAGCAAACTTGAGATCCTTTCGGGGCTGTTTCTTATTTCCTGTGTGAACTGGGGTGGAAATATGACATCTCCTGCCTCAACCGCCTCTTATTTAATAGGGATGATGTATGCCTGACGGGCTGGCTGTTGGGGACTCCGTGTGCTCCCCCGCAGGGGGCGCTCCCCCGCCAGGGGCGCTGGAGCAGCCTGTGTGAACTCCCTTCTCTGAACACCACACCTGGCTGTTTCTTCGGACAGGAGCTCACATTCGAATTCCTCTTTGGGAAGAATCTGGAGGCTGGAAAGTTCCAAGGCAGCCGTGTCCCTGTCAAGCCCCCAGGATGTCCCGTGGGCGGGAACCACACTCCCCACCTGGTCCTGGGCTTACAGGAGCCTCCAGCACAGGCCTGGTCCCCGGCCCTCCCAGCAGAGAGGCAGCCTGCCCGGCCGGGGCCTGGCCCCGGCCCTATCCCCAGCCGCCGTGCCAGCCGCCATCAGCTGGTGGACACCACGCCCAGATGAGCCCCACTGCCCAGTTCACGCTGCCTGCATTCCCGACTTTAACAGGCACGCAGGCATTTCACAGGACAAGGATCAGGAAAAAAGAAGTGCTTTTCATCGTACCTGTGCCGGGGGGGTCCTGCTCCGAGCTCTCCAGCACTGTGTGGGGCATCAGCAGGCGACTTGCCTACTCACCCACTGGCACTGTCAAGGGCAGAGGGACATGTTTTGCCTTCACAGTTTTGCTCGTCTTCACTCTTCCCACCTGGGATTTTAATGACCTTTTTCCCTCTAAGTTTACCCAAACCACCTCCCCTCCACCCAGCCCCTCCAGGGCCCCTTCCTCCCGTCTCCCAGCCGCTTTCACTCCTGTCAGAGGCCCCTCTGGACGCCTTGCCCACCAGAACAACCCCACTGCTCCCCACAGAACCCAGTCTCGCCCCGTGACCCCCTGGCTGGGCTCGCACCTCAGTGAGGACTGAGCCCGGACCGCGGCTGGACGGATGGGGAGGGCGCCCCAGCGCTGTGTGCGGTAGGTTCTTAAGCCCTGCATCCTTCTAGAGGGCGCGTTGACCTAAGTGAGTGGGTGTGTTTGAACAGGCCCCAAGCGCCTCGAGGATGCCATGCTGATTGAGCCACGGAGGCTGCTCCTCTCTGGCGTGTGGCCTGGAGTGTGCCTGTCTCAGGGCTGTGGGTGAGGCTGTGGGGAAGCGTCTGGCATCTTGCCCTCTAGTGACACACCCAGTGTGCGCCGCGGCCAGTGTGCGCTGTGGCCTTGATCACGGATTCTCTGTGAAGTCCTACCTGTTCAGTTGCTTGATCTCCTGAAGAACACGCCGCCCAAACAGCCTGCAGGGCTGCAGCTTAGAACAGAGGGGAGCCCCCCACCCCCCAGCCCCATCAAGTCCTGCAGGCAGCCTCCCCTCCCACAGTGAGGAAAGAAATAGTTTAAGAAGTGCCGGAGTTTGGGTCTCAGCTCGCTTTCAGGCTCGGTGCAGACAAACACTCCTCCTCTCATTTCTGGTTTTCCCTCTGACTCGCCCTTTCCCATCAGCCCTGGCACAGGCCAGGGGCCCTGCCATGCCCTCCTCCAGGGTCCTGGTGGCAGTCGGTATGCTCACTTGCAACAATGAAAACCTGCTCAGTTGGTTTGAGCACAAGGAAATTTATTGACTTCTGATTGATTAGACAATTCCGATGGGTTGCCCGCATTTTTCCTCTTTGCCCTAAACTATTCTAAATGACAGTAAAGGTAAATGTTATAAATCCACAAGGTCAGAGAGTCCCGGGAGGAGACGGCAGGGGGTGAGCTGGGGCTGGGCTTTGAGAAATAGCAAGTGGGCAGAGGAGGAGCGATCGCTTAGCAGAGCAAGGAGGTTTCACCCCGGTGCCTGATGACAGCAGGCTGCCGGGAAGAGCCCCCGGGGTGGGATGAGCCGGGCAGGAGCCAGGAGGAACTAGGCAGTGACGTGCTGGGGTAGCGGGACTTTGCTTCCTCTTCCTGTCCTGCTCCCAGAAGGCCAGAGCTGGAGCCCACCCGCGGGCAGGACATGGGGAATGTGCTCTGAGGCCTGGCAGCTCCTGGGCTGATGCTGTGGAGGAGAGGCCCTTCCTCACAGGCCAGGGTGCCAGCCCACCCGCCCACAGGCTACCGTGCCCACAGCAGCTTTTGAACACCTCACTTTGTTGTTGTTAACCCTCACCCAAGGATAGTTTTTCCATTGATTTCTTTTTCTTTCTTTCTTTCTTTTTTTTTTTTTTTTTTAAGAGAGAGTGGAAGGGAGGAACGGAGGGAAGAGAGACACTGAGAGAGAAACATCGATATGAAAGAGACACATCGATTGGTTGCCACCTGCATGTGCCCGGACCAGGACAGGGCATCCAACGTGCAACCCAAGTACGTGCCCTTGACTGGGAATCAAATTTGTGATCCTCTGGTGTACAGGCTGACGCTCTAACCACTGAGCTGTGCTGGCTAGGGCAGGATGTTTCCTTATAATGTAGGAGAATCATGTGCTTATCATATGCCTAATTGAATATAAAAGGATAAAAGTATAAAAAGTAGAATATATATAACAATACATTGTATAAAAAGTATAAAAGGATATTGTAATTAGAATTCAGAAGGATTGCAGAATCATGGACTGCCCACAAAAGAGCTGTAAGAATTGAGATCTGGCTCTCTCAACATTAATCAGATGTCCAATCTTTGCTGCATATTAATACTTAATCATATAAAGTGTGTATCCTATAGTTTAGGAGAAAGGATAGTGTAAG
>NW_006293957.1:1340092-1343012 GCF_000327345.1 Myotis davidii
TTTATTTCTTTTTTTTTCTTTTTTTTTTTTTTTTTTTTTTTTTTAAGAGAGAGTGGAAGGGAGAAACGGAGGGAAGAGAGACACTGAGAGAGAAACATCGATATGAAAGAGACACATCGATTGGTTGCCACCTGCATGTGCCCGGACCAGGACAGGGCATCCAACGTGCAACCCAAGTACGTGCCCTTGACTGGGAATCGACTCTGTGACCCTTGGGTGTGTGGGTCGACGCTCTAACCACTGAGTCACGCTGGCCAGGGTCTCACTTTAAATATGAAAGGATGCTCAGCTGGTTGCAGTGTCGACCCGTACACCAAAAGGTTGCAGGTTCGAGTCCCGGTCAGGGCACATACCTAGGTTGTGGGTTCAGTCCCAGGTCGGGGCATGTCCTCTCTCACATCAATGTCTCTCTCTCTCTCTCTCTCTCTCCCTTTCTCCTTTTCTCCCTCTCTAAATCAATAATAACATATTCTCAGGTGAGGGTTAAAAATAAGTAAATAAAGAAATATAAACAGAAAACTAAGGACCATTACACATTTGAGGAAACTCATGCGAAAGAGAGAGTGCAAAACAAATATTCAAAAGGAGCCAAGGTCTGTTTAGGGAGCAGAAGAAAACATCAAGGGCTATCACTGCGCATCTTAAAGGAGATTTAAAAATTGCGCCCTGAAGCCACGAGCAGGATGACAGGAAAAAGACAGAGAGCACAAACAGCAACAGAATATAAAGAAGCAGTAACTGAAATGTAAAGAATCCAACTGAAGTATTGGAAAATAAAGTTGAGAAAAGTAAAACAAATAGTAAAGAGGTATAAAATGGATGAGGAAGTTGATGAAAATGAATGGCCAATCTAGGTGTTCAATATTCTCCAAATCACTTCTAGAGAGAGAACAGAACAAAAATGAAGAAAAGGCAAATATCAAAGAAATAAACAACAAAATGTCTTGGAACCAAAGGACATGTGTCTCCAGACTAGAACATCCTACTAGCCACTTAGCTCTTCTCCAAAATAAATGAAAAGAGCACCCAGATCAAGGCACTTCAACACCAAGTTTCAGAGCAGCGGGGAGGGGAGAAGAAGGAGAGGAGGAAGAGGGCCTGGAGGAGGAGGCAGGCAGGTGAAACACAAGGACTAGCAGTCAGCATGGCGTTAGGACATGCAAGCGCACACTGGGTGCTGGTGGTCCTGGAGAAACATGACTCCTCTGGAAGGGCTAGTACACGCATCACCCTGTCTGTACTGAGTAAAACAGTCACCGTGACAGCAAATTAAAGCAACTCACACATGCAGAGGCTCAGAAATGTACACACCGTACACTTTTTCTTAGCATGGGCTTCCGGAAAAAAAAAAGAAAAAAAAGGTAATGACTGAAGTAAACAGCGACGGGCCTAGGGACTCCAGCAGCAGAGCAGTAGGGAGGGTCCTGGCAGCCCGGCCCTTCCCCGGGGGTGGGGGGAGGCTCTGAGAAACGGCCCCAGGGTGAAGGAAACAGACTATTTTATGTGGCTCAGCATTTGGACTGGTATAAGTAAATACAGGTCAACACAAGAAAAGCAAATTATATAAGCAAGAAAATAACATAGTCATTGTCTACTAGTTGGCTTAGTATTTTCATAATAAATCTAAAAATTGTGATATGCCTAGGTTGGGAATATTGTGAAGGGAAATGAAAGGATGAGGGCTTGTCTGGGAGATTTAGGTCCTCATTACCGTCCCAGAAAGATAATTGATAATGCTGATGTCTACCATCGATCAAGCAAGGCCAGCGCATGAACATGTGGTTGGGAAGTAAATGTGGAAGAAACAGCTGGCAGAGTTTTAAGTGTTCCCTGTGGAGGCAGGACAGCCCAGGACTGCCCTTGTCAGCAGACACCCTGTGATACCACTTGATTTTAAGCTGCAATTTAGTTTAAAGTAATAGGTTTGTAAACTATGGTTTATGATTGTCAAATTACTGTTTATTCTCCCTTAAAGATTGATTGTTCTTATTCATCACATTGGTCTTGCCAGTGTTTGATATTCAAATTTAAAAACAAATATTATTTGTTCTGTTGCTTGTAAAAAGTTTTGAAACATCTACACTAATAAAAGACAAAGATGCTAATTGACCATAACTTCGCTATGCCCAAAGCATGCCCATCAGCCAATCAGAGCAACTATATGCAAATTAACCCAACCAAGATGGTGGCCAGCAGCCACGGAGCTGGAGTAAGCAGGAGGCTTGGTTGCCCCGGCGATGGAGGAAGCCAAGCTTCCTGCCTGCCTGGCCAGCTGTGGCCTCTGCAAAAGGCAACAAAGTTTCAATTACAGAAGCTAAATAAATCCCAGATACCTGCTTCCAGCCAGCCTCCACTGGGAGCTTGGGTGGCTGGGGGCTGTGGCCAGCCTGCAAACAGCCATCAGCCCCTCACCTAGGATGACCACACCCTCATGGAGTGAAGGTCCCCACTGAAGGCCTTGGCCAGCCTGCAAACAGCCATCAGCCCCTCACCTAGGATGACCACACCCTCATGGAGTGAAGGTCCCCACTGAAGGCCTTGGCCAGCCTGCAAACAGCCATCAGCCCCTCACCCAGGCTGGTTAGGCACCCCAGTGGGGACCGCTACTCTGAAGGGGCTGTGGCCAGCCTGAAAACAGCCATCAGTCCCTCACCCAGGCTGGCCACACCCTCATGGAGTAAGGGTCTCTGCTGGGGGGCTTGGCCAGACTGCAAACAGCCATCAGCCCCTCACCCAGGCACACCAGCTGGACCCTCCACCTTGAAGGGGCTGTGGCCAGCCTGAAAACCACACTCAGCCCCTCACCCAGGCTGGCCAGGCACCCCAACAGGACCCCCCTCCCTGAAGGGAGTGTGGCCAGCCTGAAAACGGCCCTCAGCCCCTCACCCAGGCTGGCCAGGCACCCCAGCGGGGACCCCCC
>NW_006293957.1:1343858-1349396 GCF_000327345.1 Myotis davidii
TATAGGTAAGTATATTCTTATTAACTTAATTAGGGTACTCCTTAGACTTAGGAAGAGCCACACTCAAGGGGCCAAAGAGCCGCATGTGGCTCGCGAGCCGCAGTTTGCCGACCACGGTTCTAGCCAGTTCCTCTGGTGCCATGCGGACATTTCAGCTTGCCTATCTGATTGTCTCCTGCAAGTTCTCCTGACTCATTTTTGACCCCCAACAGTTATCAATATTATAAAATCCCAGTGGCCCTAACACCATAATGACCAAAGACTGGTCACCAGGAGGCTACGTGCACGGCGAGGTGCATGCAGGGAGCAGGGCTGCGTGCACAGCAAGGCGTGCGTGGGTGGGTGGGGACTTCACTCTGGGTCCCGTGGCGCTGGAGGAGTCTGGGGTCCCAGGTCTCAACGCAATTTCCCCTGGGTTTGGGTCTTGCATGATTTCATGCACGGGGTCACTAGTCCTATATAAAAGGCTAATATTCCTATTTAAAAGGCTAATATGCAAATACACCAAACGGAGGAAAGACTGGTTGTTATGATGCGCACTGACCACCAGGGGGCAGACGCTCAAGGAAGGGGCTGCCCCCTGGGGGTCAGTGAGCTCCCACAGGGGGGCTCTGCTCAGCCACAAGCCAGGCTGATGGCTGCCAGGACAGCAGTGGTAGCGGGAGCCTCTCCCGCCTCCTCAGCAGCGCTAAGGATGTCTAACTGCAGCTTAGGTCTGTTCCCCTCTGGCAAGTGGACATCCCCTGAGGGTTCCCGGGCTGCCAGAGGGATGTCTGAGTGCCAGCTTAGGCCCAATCCCCTGGGGAGCGGGCCTAAGCCAGCAGGTGGTCATCCCCTGAGAGGTTCCAGACTGCAAGAGGGCACAGGCCGGGCTGAGGAACCCTCCCGAGTGCAGAAATTTTGTGCACTGAGCCTCTAGTAGTTAATAAGAAATAAAAGGAACTTAGTCAGGTAATATTGGGCAACTCACAGAGGTGGGTGGGAGGCTGCAGAACCAAATGTAGGGGACAAGGTCAAGGTTACGCCCAGGCAGAGCCTGGATATGACATCATCATGAGCCCACAGCTGCCCTGGTCACTGGAACTGCCTGCAGAAAAACTGTGCTCACTCTCTCCAGAGTCAGGGGACGCCCTGTGCTCAGCTGGGTCCTGTGCTGCCCCTTCTTACATCTGGCCAGATACACACCGTAGGGTTTCCACAAATCAAGGACCTTCTGGTGTGGGATGGCCACAATCCTACCTGGCTCTCACTGCAGGTGGAGCGCCTTTCCCTCTGTTCCAAACCAGTGGCTTCCCCTCACCATTGGCACCTCAGGCTGTATGGAGACCAAGCATCAGTCTTGTCTCAGACAAGGATGGAGACCACGAGACCCAGAGGGGTTCAATGAGACAGAGAAAGCGAGGACAAGGCCCGGCCTCCTTCACAGGCAGCGTCCCCTTGGCTGGTCCGTGGGACTGGCCTGGCAGCCCCCCAGTAAACCCGAGGAGAAGAGGAAAGTGTTGCCAGGCAGGGAGGGGCTCCAACGCCTCTGAGCTGGGGCAGGGGCAGTGGGCAGATGCCACACGCTGAGCTCACAAGGAAAATGTCAAGTCTTCCCATTGGGCTTAGAAACCTGTGACCCACACAGGTCAGGATGGAAGGAGGGGTGCATGCGGGCATGTGTGTGTGTGTGTGTGTGTGTGTGTGTGTGTGTGTAACTAATCATGCAGAAAGCTTGGGGGTTGAAAGCGGGCAGCGGCGAGCTGTGTGTCCTGGCTGTGTGAGTGGCCTGCACCAGGAGCAGTAGTGGTGCAGAGGTGGGTGGGACAGGCTGTCTTGCCATCCGTCCGGGCTGGTCCTGCCTGTGTGTGTCTGTGGAGCAAGGCAGGATGGGCCTCCAGGCTGACTTGATGCCGTGGGATCTGCCCTTTGCTGTGCGCACCTTCACCTTTGACCTCAGGTCAGCCCTTGCTTTATCCCTACTTCTTCCCATGATGACTCCTCTCTCCCAAACTTTTAAGACTTTTTCCTCCACATTCCTGTGGCACAGGAGGTTGTGCTGGAACCCCTCGTCTCCCTCACCTGGCCTGGCCCACCTGAGCCTTGGGCGCTGCCGTCACCAGTCCCCCCCACCCCCCGGCCACTTCCCACCACGGTCTTTTCCACACATTCCAGACTTTCCCCCTCCTGCCCGGTGACCGTCCCTTCCCTGGACTGCCTCACCACCTTCTGAACCATCGAAACTGCGTGCCCGTTGGTTTCCTACACTCTGCTTGTGAGATTCTCATCCAGTGGCCAATCCGCGCGTGTGAGTCCCAGGTGCGACCTTGCACTGCCCACCCGACCTCCTCCCGGGCCGAGGCCCTGGCCATCCAGCCGCCCTGCCCCGCGTGAACGCAGGGTCCTGGGAGACAGTGTGCTCCTTGGACAGGCACTATTCAGGGAGAAGCGCTTGTAAACACGGGGCAGCCAAAGGCAGCGGCTGCTGTGGCAGGAGACGCTTCTGTTGGTGGGCTTTGTGCCTCTTCACAGCGGGGAGTAAGGCGGTGCGTGGCCGGCTGTGTGGCCGGTCTCCTGTTCTGCCAGAACCGCTAGCATTGCCTGGGCTTCCCTCCAAAGGCCACCGCAGGCAGCACTGAAACCGCAGAAGAGTGTGGTGTCCCTGAGGCGGGAGCCCAGGGTCCAGGTGGGGCGCTGGTGGCCTGGTTGAGGCCTGTCTCCAGCTTGTAGGTGTTGGCCTCCCAATGGTCCCCGTGTTCTCTGGGGACGTCTGGTGTCTCGTGGACTTGGAACAACAGTCACCTTGGAGCAAGCCCACCCGAGGGCCTCATTTGAACTCAGTCACTCCAGCGCAGTCACGTTATGAGGGGTCAGGGCTGGGTCCGCCACCTAAGAATTTGGAGGGGCCGCAGGGCAGCCGCAGTGTCCCGAGGAGCCTCAGCGCGGCCTCTGTGCTTCCGCGGGTGGGCTGCACTGCCGTGCACCTCGCTCGTTTTGCACATAGTTGGCTTCTGTTTTAAAAACAGGGAGCCGTTGGCAACTGCCCTGCCTCTTCTATCCCATACAACACCACCCGGGGGCTCTGTGCACTGGGAGAAGGGGCGCCACGGCTCAGCACTGGCCCCACCTTGGCCTGGGGTACTTCGGGCTGTCACTCACGCCTCAGCTGCTGATCCTCCCTCTGGGTTCTGAGCCCCGACGTGGCCGGTGGGGGACCCTGCGCATGAGCACTGACCTCCCGCCAATAGGCACTGGGCCGGGCAGTGCCGTGTCTGCCTCAACACCAGCGGACACAGCGAGGCTGGCACCGTGAGAGAACCCGCGGGGAAGAGCAGGTGGTCTCAGGCCGCCCACCGCAAGCCTGCTCTCTGGAAGGCAGATGTGACCATGCTTCCCTCCTTCCCCAGCGAGGCAGGAAGAGGCCCCGAGTGGGCTGGTCCGACGTCTGACTGAACAGTGACCTGACAGGACCCACGGGATCCAGACCTCTGATGGCTGGTGAGCGGGGGCTGACTTACTCGGTCCACTACACTCAGGGAAGAAAACGGACTTCTGAGGCCACAGAGAAACACTGATGGATGGAGATCAGACGGGGAAACACAGGCTCCTTACACCAGCTACGTTGTCCGGGTCATCCTTTATCCACTTCTTATAATAATAAGAATCTTCATGGTTAATTTAGATTATAATTGATTTTTGCCTCATCTGATAACTTTAGAACCAAATCCTTATTCACATGATGCTACTCATGCACCATTGCCCAGCCTCTGCCCTTGGTCCCCATGGCTGCTGCCCCACTGCTAGCAAGCCCCACACGGCTCCTCGCCAAGACCACCGGTGCCTGCACCTGCTTTGCTGAGCCCACTGCCTCTGCCTCCCCTCTGGGCAGTAGCACACTCTCTCTGTGGGAGGCTCTCTCTCCCGTAGGCTGGATCCACCCCAGGACAGGGCCCAGGACTGCCTGGTCCCCACGCCCAGCTGTGTGCATAGCCCGGCACCGTGCAGGAGCTGGACAAGCTCGCTCAGTGAGTGGGTGAGTCCTGCTGTTGTCTGCGCCCCACCCGCTCGTGGGTTTTCCTGAGTGTGACACCTGCTTTTTTGACTGTTTAATCCCATGAATTCTCCAGGTAGGCGAGTCAGGGCTTCTGTCTCTCTCTCTCAGGCCTCCTTCATGCCTCGCTCTTTCTCTAGATGCTGCAAATTCCTCAGTGGCCTCTGGGGGGGGTCCCTTTCCAGCTCAAAGATGAGTCCGGTGGCCCTTTCCCTGGGCCCTGCAGGGTGCTAATTGGGACGTGCCCTTCCCCTGGCTACAGCCAGCCCCTCCCAGAGAACAGCCAACAAGCACCACGCCTGCGCCAGTGGGTGCGGGGTGGCTGAGACTCCATGAGCCTTCTCGTTCGGGGTCTGGTGGGCCGGGTGGCGAGCAGGCCCTCGGGCGTGTTGGTGGAGAGCTGTGCCACTGCTTTGTCCACTCCCGGTGCCGAGCCTGAAGCCCCGTGCTCCCAGGTTCTCGCCCAGCACTGCTATTCCGTGGGTGGACAGGGAGCGGCAAGTGGGCCACACCCCTGAGACAAAGCATACATGTATTTGGCTTCTGCTTCTGCCCCTCCTGGAAGCTGAATTTGGGGTGACATGGCTTTGCTCTTGGGCCCAAAGGGCTTTGGGCAAAAACTGAGCTGCTGGCCAGGTCAGCTCCGGGCCCCCACTGCACAGGGCTTTGAACTTGGAGAGAGGCCATCTAAAAGGCCATGAGCCAGTTTATACTATGGAGTCTAAAGAAAATGGATTCTTCCTCTCTCTTCGCTTTCCAATGAGTTTGCAACATTTTTCCTCCTTATTCTCCAAGACTTCAGTGCCCCAGCCGTGGCCTCTCAGTCATGCTCAGGGGGCCAGTGTCTTCTTTCAGTCCTGTTGGCCGACGCCCTGGCGCGCGTGGGCCTCTCCCCCGTGGGCCTCAGCGTGCTGCCCGCTTGCACTGGCTGGCTGGCGGCGTTGGGCAGGTCTCCGGTCTGCAGGCTCTGATCAGTGGCTGCTGTGAGCATGAGTGGGCATTGTGTGCAGAGGGCTGAGCTCAGGGTCTGGGCTGGATCTGCTCAGGGCGGGCGATGGCCAGCCGTCTCCCCACCTTCCCTGGTGGCAGGCTCAGATGCTCCTCAGCAGAGAGCCTTGTTTGCATTCCCCAGAGGAAGGCTGGGAGTCTGCAGGTTAAGTCTGCCGCACCGTCCGCTGGGGCCTGTGTGGCTGGGAATGGTTGCCTGGCTCCACCACCCTCAAGCGACCAGCTCCCACTTCCCCGTGGATGCACATGCTCAGATGGCCGTGTCTTGCTGGGGTCCAACCCCAGCAGGTCCAGGGGTCCCCAAAGGTGTGGATGGAGTCGGCGAAGAAGGAATGACACGGAGACAGCGTTCAGTTGATCAGCAGCCTTGCCAGGATCTTTAGCCACAATCTCCAGCCAAGTACTGTGTCCATGTTCTCTTGCTAGGTTCTCCAGCCAGGTTCTCCAGGTTCTCCAGCCAGGTTCTGTAGCCATGCTCTCACACTAGGTTCTCCAGCCCG
>NW_006293957.1:1349723-1363444 GCF_000327345.1 Myotis davidii
TAGTGAAGGGTTTTATTCCCTCCCTAACTTCAGGGGAAAATCTCTACCTGGGGAAACAACCTTTCTCGGAGAGGTGACCTTGGTTAAAACACATAGTGCCAAGAAGGTGAGCAAACATATTAAGAACAGTATGCCATATATGCCAGGTCCCTTGAAACAGCAAGGATGGACTGGCTCCCGGCAGTGTCTCCTGCCGCCCAGGGTTGAGGGCCTCCAGGGAGCTCAGCAGGGCAGTGGGTGAGTGGGAACCATAACTCACATGGTCAGGGGCTGTCTCCCGGGAAAGGAGATCCACAGAGAGTCCAGGGAGCCCCACGGGGTCCAGCAGTACGATATTCCCGAAGCAGGAGCCACAGAATCGGGGGGACGTTGGGCAGTTTTCTTATGAGAGCAACACCCCAAGAGGTTCTGGAGGGAAGGCCGACTGAACAGCAGTAGCTGGACTAGAATCGTGGGTTCTTTTCCCAAGCAGGCTGGCCCTGGGAGCCCCGAGTGCTGAGATGGTTCGTGATTACCACAGCTTCCTCGTGGTTCTGACATAATTTCTGACACTCAGGCCCCGTGATGGTTGCTTTTGCTTCTCAAATCCACCACAGCCTTGCATCCAGCCACTCCCCTGCCTTGAAAACGGGAGTGTGGATGAGGGTTTCACTCCCTTCACACGCGACATGGAGGCTGACGCGGCACGGAGGCTGACGCTGCACGGAAGCAGGCCTTCTTAAAAGGCGTGTTGTGCAAAGGAGAAGCAGGTCTTAGACTTACTCCATGTCTGTCACTGGGAAAATACAGGCCCTGGGCTCCCAGGGAAAAGTTCTGAAGGGTTATAGTTGGGCTTAAAAAGATGCTAATTGTCCACAAGCTTTCATTATCGCCTGCCCCTAGATAAGGTGCCTAGATAAGCTGCCAACAATGAGCACAGAAATAATCGGGCCTTGGCACGTGGTAAATAAATGCTCAGCACTGTGGCTGGAAGGCCTCCAGGTGCAGGGTTTCCCCTCCATTGACTATTCCTTTAGTCCAAGAGGAAGCGACACAGGCTCCCACTTAAGAAATGCAAGTGCAGTAGTGGTCCCAGGCAATGAGAAGAGGTTAACCTGGGGTGGTGGGCAAAGCTGCTAGTGATGGTGTTTTCTCAGCCTTGAGAGCAAAGATCTTTTCTTCCCATTACCAGGGAACAGGCCGGGCCAGAGGCTGCTACATGTGCTGACAGTGGCATTGTCCGTGGGCTGGGGCTCTATTCGTGGGCTGGAGCTCTGTCCGTGGGCTGGAGCTCTGTCCGTGGGTTGGCGCTCTGTCTGTGGGCTGGAGCTCTGTCCATGGGCTGGAGTGCTGTCTGTGGGCTGGAGATGTCCGTGGGCTGGAGCTCTGTCCGTGGGCTGGAGATGTCCATGGGCTGGAGCTCTGTCCATGGGCTGGAGATGTCCGTGGGCTGGAGCTCTGTCCGTGGGCTGGAGATGTCCGTGGGCTGGAGCTCTGTCCGTGGGCTGGAGATGTCCGTGGGCTGGAGCTCTGTCCGTGGGCTGGAGATGTCCGTGGGCTGGAGCTCTGTCTGTGGGCTGGAGATGTCCATGGGCTGGAGCTCTGTCTGTGGGCTGGATCTCTGTCCATGGGCTAGAGATGTCTGTGGGCTGGAGCTCTGTCCATGGGCTAGAGATGTCCGTGGGCTGGAGCTCTGTCTGTGGGCTGGAGATGTCCGTGGGCTGGAGCTCTCTCTGTGGGCTGGAGCTCTGTCCATGGGCTGGGGCTCTATCTGTGGGCTGGTTCTGTATCTGTGGACTGGCACTCTGTCCGTGGGCTGGGCTGTCCGTGGGCTGGTGCTCTGTCTGGAGAAGGGTCTGTGTCTCCACCCGATGGCCCGGGAGAGCCTGTGCTGACCCTGCTCTTCCGTGCCGTGATTCCATCTGTGGGGACGTGGTGGCGAGAGCGGGCTAGGCCCCCAGGCGCGGTCTCCACGTGCTGCTGTCAGCCAGCAAATGCGTCCTTGCTGATGCGGTGACAGTGCTGAGGCCGGGGCCTCACGCGCGGGGTCACTTGTGTGCTCATCTGCTGAGAGGACTCAGATCTTGGTCCTGACCAGGAAGGCCATTCCTGATACATCGATAAGTCAGGAGTGACAGATGCCGCCTGGTGTGTGTTCAATGACACTGTTTTAGTAAAGACAGCTGTCTGATGTGTGTGCTTGCAGGTGTGACCAGACACTTCTGGATGGAAACACTTAAAATGACCTCGAGGAGGGGAAATTGGAGGGACAATGGGGCATTTTACTACATTGGCACATTTTTAAAAAATGGGACAAGGTTAAGGGATGATTCTTACTTTTCTGTATTTTTCAACTAAAAGGGTAAAAATTACATTGCAAAAATACAAAAAAATAAAAATAAAAGAGGACTAGGATCTGATAGCAGTCTGCCAGGGCTGGGCACCAAGCGAGCATGTGGCCGTGCAGGTGGAAGGACTTAACAGCACAGGCTTGCAAACTGCCCGTTCTCCCTGCTTTTTCCCAAAAGGAACTCAAAGATATCTGAGAGACAGTGTACGTGACAGGCTCCTATCTGCTCTGCCCACCGACAGTTCATTCACGCCTTCAACATTTATTGAACACCTACTATGTGCTGGTTATGTTGTAAGTTTCTAGAACATACTGTGACCAGAATAGACATGGCCCCTGACCTCATGGAGACCCCCACCTGGTGGAGGAGATAGACACCAATAATAAATACCGGTAACTCTTCAAGCACAGAAATGGCGAGCGCTATGGGGTAGAGAGAGAACGGGATGGGTGGGGCACTGCCCAGGAGAGAAAGAGCCAGTTCTATGGGTCCTGAGCACTGAAGGCGGCTGGGCGCCCCAGTGGTGAGCACCATCTTCCCAGGTGTCACTCAGCACAGCTGGACCCACTGCCACAAACCCCCTCCAGACTTCCCACCCTCTCACCTGGCCTAGACCAAGGGGACACTTCTCCCCCCATGCCCCTGCAGAGAAGTGTGGGTGGGCACTCTCCGGGGGAGGGGTGCTGGCCTGGGCTCTGAGATGCCTGCAGGATGGCTGGCACGCGAGCTCTGGGGCAGCTGGAACTCAGACATGTGCATTCAGATGCCGCGGAGCCAAGGCCGCCAGAGCTGACCCCAGGGGACAGCATGTGGGGAAAACTCTGCGAGAACCGTGTTTATCACCCCTGCCTCAATGGTCATCCCGATGCCTGCAGCTTCTGGCTGCTTCTGTTCATGTGGCTTTCCTTTCTCTCTGCAGGCCGTGGAGACCAACCTGGCTTCCAAGGACAGCCACTGGGTCTTCGTCAATGAGGTAGGAGCCCAGAAAGGGGAGGGCGTGCCTTCACTAAGCCTCCCACCCTTGGGGAAAGTGGGGATGAGCTTTTCATGTCCAGTTCTGACTAGGGGTGCTGCAGTGGATTCCAGGCTCCACTGCGCCCACACAGGAGGTCGGAGACCTGCCAGGACCTGCCAGGATGCTCTGGGGCAGGTGGGAACCAGGGAACGCGTCTGCACTTGAGGCACAGACAAGCCGAGTGTCACACAGAAGTTGTATCAGGTGTTCCGTGAGGGTGAGGGAGGCTGGAGCGACTAGGGTAGGCTAGAGAATGGGGGCAGAAGAGGGGGACAAAAGAATGAGAAGGGACAGAGGCTGCATTTCCTGCAGGAGGTTGCAGGTGTGGGTGTCACCCGACTGTGTGAGCATACTAGTACATGTATGTAGAATGTGTGTGCAAGTGTGTACGGATACATGTGTATGCATAAGTATGTTTGTGAGTGTGAGTGCGTGTGCACATGTGAGTACAGGTGTGGGAGTGTGCACATTCTCAACCAGCTAGTGGGGCCGGATGATTTTAACATTTAAAGGCGGTGAATGAGAAGTCTCCCCACTGACTGCCTGTCCCACTGATTTGGCCCTGGAAGGCATGGCGACACCAGGTTCCTCTGTGGCTTGGCAGCCTCTTCAATAATCACGCCCCGGCCTCCTCCTGGGTAGGTGTTGCAGAGGAGAGGGTGTAACCACATGTCAGCTCTCCTGAAGGATCCCCCACTCCCTCCTCCTCCTCCTCCTCCTCCTCTTCCTCCTCCTCCATCACCATACGCCCACCCCCTGAAGGATTCCTCCTCCTCCTCCTCCTCCTCCTTCTCCCCTTCCTCCTCCTTTTCCTTTTCCTCCTCCTCCTCCTCCTCCGATTCATCAAATGCCCACCTCCTGAAGGATTCCTCCATTTTTATTGATTTCAGAGAGAAAGGGAGAGGCAGAGAGAGATAGAAACACCAATGATCAGAGAGAATCATTGATCAGCTGCCTCCTGCACTCCCCACCCTGGGAATCGAACCTGCAACCTGGGCAGGTGCCCTGACCAGAATTGAACATGGGACCCTTCAGTCCACAGGCTGACGCTCTATCCACTGAGCCAAACCGACTAAGGCTGGGCTAGATTTTTTTAAAAATATATTTTATTGATTTTTTACAGAGAGGAAGGGAGACAGATAGTCAGAAACATCGATGAGAGAGAAACATCGATCAGCTGCCTCCTGCACACCTCCTACTGGGGATGTGCCCGCAACCCAGGTACATGCCCTTGACCAGAATTGAACCTGGGACCTTTCAGTCCGCAGGCTGACACTCTAACCACTGAGCCAAACCGGTTTTGGCAGGTCTAGATTTTTGATGATTACAAAAAAGGCTGCTATGAACATTCCTGTGAAAGTCTTTGTATGGATACCTGCTTTCATTTTGGGGTGCATATTTACACGTGGAATTGCCGGGTCAGATGGTAGATACATGTTTGACTTTTTAAGACTCTTTCAAGTTTGAGAAGTCCTGTGCCTTTGCGCCTTCTCCTGTCCCGGGGTGATGGGCTCGGACCGGCCATTGGAGTGGTGTGTCTGGCGCTGCGGTGCTTGTGACTTCATTTCCCGACCGATGCCAAGCATCTGCCTGTGCTTAGTTGCCTTCTGTATCTGCATCTTACTTGGGGGGAGCTGAGATCATGGATTTACACTACACATTTCATTTAAGTGATTTAATGGCGTCCCCCAAATTTTGATATGTGTGTATTCATTGTTATTCAGTTCAAAGCACTTCCTGTATTACCTTTGATTTCTTCTTTGACCCATGGCTGCTCCAAGGTGTGTTACTTAGTTTTCCAATATTTGGGGCTTTTCTCTTCCTGATGTTTAATTTAGCTCCATTGTAGGTAGAGAACAGTTTCTACTCTTCGACTCCTGTTAAATCTACTGAAACTTATTTGCAGTCCAGCGTATGGTCATTCTTGATCAGTGTTTCCCGTGCATTTGAAGGGTCTGTGGTTGCCCTGTGAACGCAGCCAGGCAATGTAGCTGATGGTGTTGTGTGTGTCTTCCGCATCCTTGGTGGTTTCCGTCCACTCGTTCCCAATTATTGAGGGAGAGGTATCAAATATTCCACTTTAGTGTGACTGCCTCGCTCTCTTTGCAGTTTTACCAGTTGCTGTGTAATATATTTTTAGGCTTTTTTCTAAGAGGCATAAATGTTTAGGATTTTATATCCAGTTGGTTAATCAACCTGTTATCATTATGAAGCAACTTTTTGCTGTGAAATACACTTTATCTGATATTACTGCAGCCCTTACAGATTCGATTAGCACTTTTAACTGATTTGTTTCGTTATGTTTAAAGTACGTCTCTTTTTTAAAAATATATTTTTATTGATTTCAGAGAGAAAGGGAGAGGGAGAGAAAGATAGAAACATCAATGATGAGAGAGAAACATTGATTGGCTGCCTCCTGCCCACCCTACACTGGGGATCAAGCCCACTCCCAGCCATGTGTCCTGACCAGTAATCAAACCATGACTTCCTGGTTCATAGGTTGACGCTCAATCACTGAGCCGTGCCAGCCAGGCTAAAGTATGATTTTGATGGCCTTTCATACTTGGGTCTAGCTATGTTGTCCTTTCTAACAATCTGCTTTTAGTTGAAATTCTTAGATACTTTTTGCTCAGTTGGAGCACTGATATTGCTGATGCAGGTGGGGTCCTGGAAGCCACGCGAAGGAACCGTTTCAAACAGGAGGAGGGATCCAGGCTGCTGCATGGGATGTGATCACCTGGGGCTGCAGGAGGGTTGGGTTGGGATACTGAGTCCCTGGGACCTTCACCTTGTGCTCTCCCACTTGAAGGCACGAGGCAGCTCAGAGACTCGATGGCTCTTCAGTGTAACTTAATCAGGGCAGAGGCAGGATTTGAACTTAGGTATGAATGACTCCAAATGCCAGAAACGGCCTATGCCACTGCCCCCTTACCTGTGCCCCCCCCTTCCCCCCGCTGGGCACACTGAATGCTAAATGCCTGACTAATTCCCAGCAATGTTTGAAATTTGTCATAATTTGGAAGCAGTAATAACTTGTTGTGGAAAGTTTTATTAGAAAACATTTATTTTTCATTGTTATATTTATGCCCGTTATTCCCTTTTTGTTATTTGACCTTATTTTAAAAAACGGTACAAAAGGTCAGGAAGAGGCTAGTACCTGTCACATGACCATGTCTGCAGGGAACAAGGCCGGTTGCCTCGAATCGTGTCTGAGACGCAGGACAGCTGCCACGCTGTGTTCTCAGGGCCTCTGCAGGCCCGGAGGCGCCAGGCTGCCGCGGCCGCGTTGGGAGGGCTGAAGGCTGGTTTGGCTCCACTGGCCACTCCTGTGACTTGGCCAGCTGTCTGGCTTCCTCTGTGAAGCCAGTTTCCTCCTCGCAGGGCTGCTCAGGGAGCTGCGGAGGCGCGGCAAGATGGCTCTGGTTTACAGCAAGCACTCTGATTTTACTCTTTTTAAAACTCTTCATTGTTGAAGGCATTACAGCTGTGCCCTCCCTCACCCCCCTATGCCCCTTCTAGCCGCCCCACCGCCCCAGGCCTTCAGCACACCGGTCCCTGTCCAAGGGTCATGCATGTGTGCAGACAAGTTCTTGGGTTGCTCTCGCCACCTGCCTTCCCCTGAGGCTCACAGTCTTATCCATGTGGGGGCACTCTTCCATCAAAGGACAGCTTGCCTTCCAAACATGGCAGGGCTGTGGGCCTTGTCCTGGGACCATCCTCAATGTCAGCGGCCCCAGCAGTGATCCCAGCGCTCAGCATCCTCTGAGGAGCGGGTGGGCTGGCCTCCTTCTCCAAGCCTTTCCTTCCTCCTCTCAAGGACAGCCCAGGCCTGGCTCTTCCAGGGCCCAGCCTCCTCCTCCGGTCCTGTCTCCACACTGGGCCTGGCGACTGGTCTCCTGGGGACCAAACAGAGCCCCGCCGGGCACTGCGCCACCGAGGAGAAGCCAAGAGGCGCTTCTCATCCGCATGGCGTCCTGGTGAGGAACATACATGGCCCCCCTGCCATGGGCAAAGCTGCAGGAGCTAGTCAAGCCCCACGCACTAGGAGGGAGGAGCTGGGAAGGCCTGCCTGCTGATGGCACTGTCAGGAGTGAGTCAGGGTTCCCACCGCTGCTGTGTGTGGAGTTGTGGGGGGACACTCAGAAGGGAGTGCTGGCAGAGTCTTAACAACCGCTCACATAGCGCGCCTGCCCATTGGTTTCCTGCCCATCACTCTTCCCGCCCCTTGGCTTCCTGCCCATCACGCTTCCAACCCATCACTATTCCTGCCCATCACTCTTCCAACCCATCACTCTTCCTGCCCATCACTCTCCCTGCCCATCACTCTTCCTACCCATCACTCTTCCTGCCCATCGGCTTCCTGCCCATCATTCTTCCTGCCCATCACTCTTCCTGCCCATCGGCTTCCTGCCCATCATTCTTCCTGCCCATCACTCTTCCTGCCCATCGGCTTCCTGCCCATCATTCTTCCTGCCCATCACTCTTCCTGCCCATCGGCTTCCTGCCCATCATTCTTCCTGCCCATCACTCTTCCTGCCCATCGGCTTCCTGCCCATCATTCTTCCTGCCCATCACTCTTCCTGCCCATCGGCTTCCTGCCCATCATTCTTCCTGCCCATCACTCTTCCTGCCCATCGGCTTCCTGCCCATCATTCTTCCTGCCCATCACTCTTCCTGCCCATCGGCTTCCTGCCCATCATTCTTCCTGCCCATCACTCTTCCTGCCCATCGGCTTCCTGCCCATCATTCTTCCTGCCCATCACTCTTCCTGCCCATCGGCTTCCTGCCCATCATTCTTCCTGCCCATCACTCTTCCTGCCCATCGGCTTCCTGCCCATCATTCTTCCTGCCCATCACTCTTCCTGCCCATCGGCTTCCTGCCCATCATTCTTCCTGCCCATCACTCTTCCTGCCCATCGGCTTCCTGCCCATCATTCTTCCTGCCCATCACTCTTCCTGCCCATCGGCTTCCTGCCCATCATTCTTCCTGCCCATCACTCTTCCTGCCCATCGGCTTCCTGCCCATCATTCTTCCTGCCCATCACTCTTCCTGCCCATCGGCTTCCTGCCCATCATTCTTCCTGCCCATCACTCTTCCTGCCCATCACGTTTCCTGCCCATCACTCTTCCCACCCATCAGCTTCCTGCCCATCACTCTTCCTGCCCATCGGCTTCCTGCCCATCATTCTTCCTGCCCATCTCTCTTCCTGCCCATCGCTCTTCCTGCCCATTGGCTTCCTGCCCATCATTCTTCCTGCCCATCTCTCTTCCTGCCCATCGCTCTTCCTGCCCATTGGCTTCCTGCCCATCATTCTTCCTGCCCATCTCTCTTCCTGCCCATCGCTCTTCCTGCCCATTGGCTTCCTGCCCATCATTCTTCCTGCCCATCTCTCTTCCTGCCCATCGCTCTTCCTGCCCATTGGCTTCCTGCCCATCATTCTTCCTGCCCATCTCTCTTCCTGCCCATCGCTCTTCCTGCCCATTGGCTTCCTGCCCATCATTCTTCCTGCCCATCTCTCTTCCTGCCCATCGCTCTTCCTGCCCATTGGCTTCCTGCCCATCATTCTTCCTGCCCATCTCTCTTCCTGCCCATCGCTCTTCCTGCCCATTGGCTTCCTGCCCATCATTCTTCCTGCCCATCTCTCTTCCTGCCCATCGCTCTTCCTGCCCATTGGCTTCCTGCCCATCATTCTTCCTGCCCATCTCTCTTCCTGCCCATCGCTCTTCCTGCCCATTGGCTTCCTGCCCATCATTCTTCCTGCCCATCTCTCTTCCTGCCCATCGCTCTTCCTGCCCATTGGCTTCCTGCCCATCATTCTTCCTGCCCATCTCTCTTCCTGCCCATCGCTCTTCCTGCCCATTGGCTTCCTGCCCATCATTCTTCCTGCCCATCTCTCTTCCTGCCCATCGCTCTTCCTGCCCATTGGCTTCCTGCCCATCATTCTTCCTGCCCATCTCTCTTCCTGCCCATCGCTCTTCCTGCCCATTGGCTTCCTGCCCATCATTCTTCCTGCCCATCTCTCTTCCTGCCCATCGCTCTTCCTGCCCATTGGCTTCCTGCCCATCATTCTTCCTGCCCATCTCTCTTCCTGCCCATCGCTCTTCCTGCCCATTGGCTTCCTGCCCATCATTCTTCCTGCCCATCTCTCTTCCTGCCCATCGCTCTTCCTGCCCATTGGCTTCCTGCCCATCATTCTTCCTGCCCATCTCTCTTCCTGCCCATCGCTCTTCCTGCCCATTGGCTTCCTGCCCATCATTCTTCCTGCCCATCTCTCTTCCTGCCCATCGCTCTTCCTGCCCATTGGCTTCCTGCCCATCATTCTTCCTGCCCATCTCTCTTCCTGCCCATCGCTCTTCCTGCCCATTGGCTTCCTGCCCATCATTCTTCCTGCCCATCTCTCTTCCTGCCCATCGCTCTTCCTGCCCATTGGCTTCCTGCCCATCATTCTTCCTGCCCATCTCTCTTCCTGCCCATCGCTCTTCCTGCCCATTGGCTTCCTGCCCATCATTCTTCCTGCCCATCTCTCTTCCTGCCCATCGCTCTTCCTGCCCATTGGCTTCCTGCCCATCATTCTTCCTGCCCATCTCTCTTCCTGCCCATCGCTCTTCCTGCCCATTGGCTTCCTGCCCATCATTCTTCCTGCCCATCTCTCTTCCTGCCCATCGCTCTTCCTGCCCATTGGCTTCCTGCCCATCATTCTTCCTGCCCATCTCTCTTCCTGCCCATCGCTCTTCCTGCCCATTGGCTTCCTGCCCATCATTCTTCCTGCCCATCTCTCTTCCTGCCCATCACTCTTCCTGCCCATCACTCTTCCCGCCCATCAGCTTCCTGCCCGTCACTCTTCCTGCACATCACTCTTCAAACCCATTGGCTTCCTGCCCATTACTCTTCCAACCCATCACTCTTCCGGCCCATCACTCTTCCTGCCGATCACTCTTCCTGCCCCTCACTCTTCCTGCCCATCAGTCTTCCTGCCCATCACACTTCCTCCCCATCACTCTCCCCACCCATCACTCTTCCTGCCGATCACTCTTCCTGCCCCTCACTCTTCCTGCCCATCAGTCTTCCTGCCCATCACACTTCCTCCCCATCACTCTCCCCACCCATCACTCTTCCTGCCGATCACTCTTCCTGCCCCTCACTCTTCCTGCCCATCAGTCTTCCTGCCCATCACACTTCCTCCCCATCACTCTCCCCACCCATCACTCTTCCTGCCGATCACTCTTCCTGCCCCTCACTCTTCCTGCCCATCAGTCTTCCTGCCCATCACACTTCCTCCCCATCACTCTCCCCACCCATCACTCTTCCTGCCGATCACTCTTCCTGCCCCTCACTCTTCCTGCCCATCAGTCTTCCTGCCCATCACACTTCCTCCCCATCACTCTCCCCACCCATCACTCTTCCTGCCGATCACTCTTCCTGCCCCTCACTCTTCCTGCCCATCAGTCTTCCTGCCCATCACACTTCCTCCCCATCACTCTCCCCACCCATCACTCTTCCTGCCGATCACTCTTCCTGCCCCTCACTCTTCCTGCCCATCAGTCTTCCTGCCCATCACACTTCCTCCCCATCACTCTCCCCACCCATCACTCTTCCTGCCGATCACTCTTCCTGCCCCTCACTCTTCCTGCCCATCAGTCTTCCTGCCCATCACACTTCCTCCCCATCACTCTCCCCACCCATCACTCTTCCTGCCGATCACTCTTCCTGCCCCTCACTCTTCCTGCCCATCAGTCTTCCTGCCCATCACACTTCCTCCCCATCACTCTCCCCACCCATCACTCTTCCTGCCGATCACTCTTCCTGCCCCTCACTCTTCCTGCCCATCAGTCTTCCTGCCCATCACACTTCCTCCCCATCACTCTCCCCACCCATCACTCTTCCTGCCGATCACTCTTCCTGCCCCTCACTCTTCCTGCCCATCAGTCTTCCTGCCCATCACACTTCCTCCCCATCACTCTCCCCACCCATCACTCTTCCTGCCGATCACTCTTCCTGCCCCTCACTCTTCCTGCCCATCAGTCTTCCTGCCCATCACACTTCCTCCCCATCACTCTCCCCACCCATCACTCTTCCTGCCGATCACTCTTCCTGCCCCTCACTCTTCCTGCCCATCAGTCTTCCTGCCCATCACACTTCCTGCCCATCAGCTTCTTGCCTATCGGCCTCCTGCCCATCACGCTCCCTGCCCATCATGCTTGTCATGCTCCCTGCCCATCCTGTCCATCATATTTCCTGCCCCTCGCCCTTCCTGCTACCTGATTCTGATGGACTCGGATGACTCACGGCTCCTGTCAGAAAGACCCCATTCCCTGCCTTCTACACTGGTATTACCCCTTCTTGGCCACCCAGGAGAATCGTCATCATGCATGGAGAGGCAGAAGCAAATACGTGCACGTGCGCACACACAGACAGACACATGTGTACACACATGCATATATCTATACACAGACACATGCACACACATGCACACACATGCAGACACACTTCTGCTGCCTTCACGCGCAGCACGGGCAGGCTAGGCAGGGCCCTGCTGGGGTTCCCAAAGAGACTGCTTTAAGGCTGCTATATGGGAGACAGTTCCAGCCACCAGAGCCCCTGGTGAGGTGTCGTAAATGGCTTCTAAGGGCTCATTAGGCTCATTGGACACGGGCTCCGCTCTGGTTCTTTTCCACCGTCTCAAACCAGAGCACGTCATGCCCTGGCCTGTCTCTTAGAGCGGTTGGGAAATCCCAGATGAATGCCGTGCAGTTTCAGGAAGGAGGGCGAGGTACCCTGTAACTATCAGTGGTCAGAGCAGAGTGTGGTGTGCACCTTTCAAACAGGCAGCTGCTGAGTGCTGAGGGCTGAGGAGCCCCAGGCCCTCGCCTCCTGCCTGGTACCCCACCAAGTGCAGGGGGGCTCCTGGCCTGAGCTGCTGAGGAGCCCACGTTGTGAGGCCAGTGAATCCCTCCCGGCAGGAGCAGTGGCCGCGGGCTTCCCAGGAGGCACGGACACAGGTTGTGGATTGTCCAGCATGTGCCCAGCCTGCTCACATGCTTCATAGACGTCACTGTACACAGATGGGATCCGGTAAGCTCTGATCTCGCAGATCAGGACGCCCGATCCCGGCTGCGACCAGCGGCTCCCTCCATGCCCTCTGGGTCCTGCGAAGGCGCCCGGGTTTACTCTTTGTCAAGGTCAGTCCTGGAAAGGCCTCTAGACACAGGAAGCTCCAGCAAGGCCCGCCTTCCCTTGAGGCCCAGCCAGGTCTCTCTGCATCTCCCAGGATGACGGTGGGGGGCCAGCCCACAGCGCCTCCCCGCCCCTCCACCTGCACTGGAGCCTCCTTGCTTGGGCCCTGGAACGCCTTCCCTCTCTAAGCCTCAGAAGCCTCACCAGCAATTGTCAGTTCACCTCCTTAGTGGAGGGAGACATCTCACAAGAAAGGGCAGCACACGCTTCCTAGAGCATGAGGGGCTGCCCCCTCTGTGGGCGTGCGGGGAACTGCCCCCTCTGTGGATGTGCGGGGGCTGCTCCCTCTGTGGGCGTGCGGGGGGCTGCCCCCTCTGTGGGCGTGCGGGGAACTGCTCCCTCTGTGGGCGTGTAGGGGGCTGCTCCCTCTGTGGGTGTGCGGGGGGCATGGTGATGTGGGAAGGCAGGGATAGAAGAGAAGCAGAGAAAAATTGTTATACTTCTTTCTGGTTCTTCTATAATAGAACAAAATGCAAATTAATATGCCAATGAATTATCCTTTCAAACAGCTACATATGTCAGATATTTTGCCAAATTGAGGTTTTCCTGTTATGTTCAGTTTGTGCCCAACTGTTTTCAATTGGTAACCTATCACTCACATGTCAGCGTGTCAGTGCACAGTCGTGGAGATGTCTAGTGGTCTTGGGGTAGCTGTCAATTGGAAGAATTATGACTCATGTAAGTCTTCTCGGTGTTGGGGGCTTGGCCTGTTAGTACTATTGTAGGTTTACCGCAGCCAGATGCCCCCTCGACCGCCGACTCGGGGCGGAGCTCAGAGCTGCGGCCCCGAAAGCCGGTCCCCGCCCTCTCGTGTCTCGTGAACACAACAGGAATCAACAGTTTTCATTTTAGCAACATTATAGGTGAAGGAAGCCTCATGCATTGTTTTAATCTGTATTTCTTTGCTTGTTAGCCAAGTCAAACACTTTGAACATTTACTGTTGATTGTGTCTATTTCTAATTTTGTGACATCTGCTCTCATCCTCTGTGAAGGTGCCGTAGCCCTTTGTCATCGGCTGTGTTTACAGCCACCTTCCCAGAGGCATTGCTAACGCCGGAGTGGAAGGTGAACTGAGGCTCAGAACGGCGGGTGTAGGGCCCCACAGAGACCCGCTGGGGATTCAGCCCCTCCTGCCCCCCC
>NW_006293957.1:1363462-1363911 GCF_000327345.1 Myotis davidii
CGGCCCCCTTGTCCCCCCATCCAGACCCACTGTCCCCGTGGCACTGCCTTTGAACCAGTCCCTCCTCGATGGTTTATGTATTTTAAGGGTCAACATTTCTACACGAAGCCAAGTACATCTTTCAATTATTATATTGGATTAGATCACTTTAAATTTTGAATCAAAGCTTGGTTTTGCAACTTAAAGTAACATATCATTTTCTATTAACCTTAATGAACAGAAAAGTCATGACAGTGTCTCTGATTTTCACCCAATAGAAGGGAAACAGTGGGTCCAGGGCCAGGGAAGGCAGCGGACAGGAGCTCCTGTGGCTCAGCCCAGGACACCCGCTGGTCCCGCCCTGCGCTGGCCCTGGGTCCATGGCTGAAGGAGCCGCTGGCCCTGGGTCCGTGGCTGAAGGAGCCGCTGGCCCTGGGTCCGTGGCTGAAGGAGCCGCTGGCCCTGGGTCC
>NW_006293957.1:1363945-1384772 GCF_000327345.1 Myotis davidii
ATGGCTGAAGATGCCGCAGAGGCTGAGGCCTGAGACAGAGGAGGGAAGGGGAGGGGGCACGGGATCCTTCCCTCAGAGACGCCTGCTCCCTGAGCCCTTGTGCCCTCCACGCCGACCTCCTGGCCTCCTACATCCTCCTGGGGAGAATTTTTAGGGTAAGAAACAGGTTCTGGGTCACTCCCTGGCCTGTGTGCAGGTGTGCGGGTGCTGCTGTGGAACCCGCACCTTACAGCGGGGTCCTGGCAGGAATCCCCGCAGCACAGCAGGCGCTGGCTTAGGATAAGGGGCTCGGTTCTCTCTTGAGTCCTTGGTCCTTGTGCCTCAGCCCCAGCTCACTGCCTTGGTGGGATGAAGAGCAGCCCCAGCAGTGAGCCCCAAGACTGGGAGTGCGGACAGGGGGCGGGCAGCTTGGGCTTAGATGCTGAGCAGACACCAATGGCGTGGAACTTGGAGTCCTGGCGTACACGCTGTGCAACTGTCCCCGCATCCTGGCCGTGCACACTGGTATTCCCGTGCGTTTCCCTATGACCCACCCATGCGGCCTTGGACGTCTGTCACTGTAGATGACTTTGTAATCCTGGACTTCCATATCGATGGAATTACACAGTACAATCGCTGTTCTCAGCATAATGATTTTGAAATTCATGCTGTTGTGTTTATTGATGGTTAATTTTTGCATGGGTTGCAATAAGGGCTGAGATTAATTTTGTTTTATTTTTGTCCCTGGATATTTAACTTTTCCATGTTACTGGTTGAAAATAGCATCCTTTCCTCTTTGGATTTTTTTTTGCCAAAAATCACTGGCCTTCACTGCTCCTGGCCTCCCTTCTGTTTGGTTTACCTGCGTGTCTGCCGTCACACCAGGGCCGCACGGTATGGTGGCAGCGTTTTAGTTATCATGAAATCAAGTGAAGTAAGTCCTCTGCCTTTTCCTTTTCTAAAACTCCATTTTCATCCTTCTAGGTCCTTCACACGCCTCAGAGCTGGGACTAAGGGGAGGCGTGTGGCATCAGAGGCTCAGGGTTAAGGGGGGCCCCTCACAAGCCTGGGCAAGCACTCACCCCTGCCCTGGCCCCGCCTCTATATAAGTTTTAGAATTAACTTGTCAGTTTCTAGGATTTTAATTTCTATTATGTTGAATCTAAAGATGACTGGAGGCATAATTGAGATCTTCACAACATTGTCTTATGATCTATGAACAAGGGGCATCTTTTCATTTATTTATATCTTCCCTAATTATTTTACAGTGTTTTGCAATGTACTGGCCTTGTTCAGCTCATCCATTCATATTATAAATGGTATTGACTTTTGAATTTAATTTTGCAATTGATTGTTGTGAGCAATTTCTGAGCATTAACTTTCTATCACAATCTTGCTAGACATACATATAAGTTCTGGTGGCTTCTTTGGTGGATTCCCTGCTGTCTGGGAATGAAGACAGTTCTGTTCTCCTTCTCCAATCTCTATCTCCTTCTTTTCTTTTTTCTGGAGCCTCCAGAACAATGTTGAGCAGAAGCAGGAAGAATGGATATCTTTGTGTTTTTCTGGATCTTAGGAAAACCATCCAGCTTTTCACTATCCTATATAATAAAAGCCTAATATGCTAAGTGTCTGCTGTCTGGTCAGCCATTCAACCAATCAAAGTATAATATGCTAATGATATGCTAAGGCCGCTCAACCACTTACTATGACATGCACTGACCACCAGGGGGCAGATGCTCTGTCTAGTAGGTTAGCTTGCTGCTGGGGTCTGGCAGATCAGGACTGAGTGAGACAGGCCAGACATGCCCTGGAGTCCTCCTGTGGTCCCTCCCCAGTTGGCCAACCTCCCGTGTCCTTCACTGGCCTCGATCATGCACCGGTGGGGTCCCTCGGCCTGGCCTGTACACTCTCTCATTCTGGGACCCCTTGGGGGATGTCGGAGAGCTGGTTTCAGCTGATGGTGGAATAACCGGTCACTATGATGTGCACTGACCACCGGGGTGCAGATCTCAATGCAGGAGCTGCCCCCTGGTGGTCAGTGCACTCCCTAACTCATGGCTGACGAGTGCAACAGTGGTGGCAGGAGCCTCATCCGCCTCCACAGCAGTGCTAAGGATGTCCGACTGTTTATCCTTTGGTTGCTATGTTGCGGGGAGTGGGCCTAAGCTGTCAGTTGGACATCCCCCGAGGGCTCCCAGACTGCAAGAGGTCACAGGCCAGGCTGAGGGGACCCCCTCCTGCCTGCCAAGTGCATGAATTTTGTGCACTGGGCTTCTAGTTAATTAGATGCAGGTTGAGGAAGTTTTCTTTTACTTACTCGCTGAGGGTTTTTAACATAATTGGAAGTGGATTTGTCAAACGCCTTTTATGCATCATTGAGATAATTGCGAAGCCACTCTCCCTCTGATGGACCCCATGTGATTAGGATGCTCTTGCTCCTTTTGAATTGTGGGATTTTAACTGAGCTAGAGCACTTTAGCTAAAGTGCTAGGTGCTTTAGAAAAGCTTTGTATTTATGTCGATGAGAGACATTAGTTTGTAGTTTTTTATATTGTAAGTCCTCTGTTTGGCTGTCTAACCAGGTAGTGTGGGCCTCCTGGGACATGAGGTGATGTTCCTTCTCATCAGCATTCTGAAAAGATTTGCGTGAAATTGATTCTATATGTTCCTTAAACAAACACAGAATTCGCAGGTGATGCCCTCTGGCCCAGAGGGTCCCTCCATGATTTTAAACAAGAAATCTAATGTTTTAGTAGATATTCCTGGGATAATTAGGTTATCTGTTTCTTTCTGAGTTTTTGTTTGTTTGTTTGTTTTTTGTAGTTAGAGCCTTTTAAGGAAGTTGTCCATTTTAACTAAGTTTCTGATAGTTATAGTTTACTTGAGGTAAGTTATCCACTCTTTGTTTTTCATTCTTTAAAGGTGTCATTTCAGTGACTTCTGCTTGCCTTGTTTCTGATGAAAAGACAGCTGTCATTTTAGTTTTAATTTTTCTCTGTGTAAGTGTCATTTTCCTCTAGTTACTTTAAGATTTTTTTTCTGATTATGTGCTCGGGTGTGGATTGCACCAGATTTAGAAAATGCTGGACCATTATTTCTTCAAATATTTTTCCTGCTTTGCCTTTTGTTTCTCTCTTCCCCCTGGTGGACCTGCCGGCGTGGCTGCTCTTGGGTTCCTGATGGTTCCGCTGGCATCTGCTGTTCGCTGGCGTTTTAGTCTCTTTCCTGTGGTTCATGCTGGAGATCTCTTGTTCCATGCTCAACATTCACTCCTGTACTCCTGCAGCCTAAGCCGCAGCTGATGCATCAGAGTATTTGTCATCGCAAACACCGCAACTTTTATTTGTAGAAATTCAGTTTATGTCTTTTCCTTCTTTCCTAACCTGCACCCACTTTCATTTAACATCTTGAGCACATCCTCTGTATTTATAGTATTCATAGTATCTGTTCCAATGCCATATGGTACTAATTCTAGACTCTGTTATTTCCAGGCTTGTTTCTGGGGATTGCTTCCTCTCTTCATCATAGGCTGTATTTCCCCGTGTCTTCGCATGTCTGGTGATTTTTAATCAGATGCCAGACATTGTGAATGTTACATGCTGGGGTGAGATCAGGTCCATCTTATTCCTGTAGCTCCCCCACCGCCTCCCAAGGATGCACTTGTATTGCTTTGGAACATTTTGATTTTTCAAGACTTGCTTTGCAGCTTTGTTAGGCAGGTCAGGGCCAGCTGTCTCCTCCTTGTCTGATTTGGCCCGTTATGGAGGGTTGTTGACATGACCCTCTCGGCGATCCTTCCCACAGAGTCGGCGGGTTTCCTCGCGATGTGCTGATTAACACTGTGCAGCAGACCCACAGGCCTTCCTGCGGATTTCTGGGGCTTGTTTGTGTCACTCTGGGGTCCATGGCACAAATTCTTCCCTGGAATTCTGGTTTGTGGCTTCCAATCGCCTCACCTCCTCAAACCCAAACTCGCTTCCTAACTCATAAGAACCATCCCGCTCTGCGCAGGTCCCGTTCAGGCTGCACCTGGGAAGTCGCTGAGCCTCGCCCAGGCTCCGTGTTCGCAGCTTCGCTCTTGACTCTGCACCCCTGTCCAGCTGTCCTTCATCCGGTGTCTGAAAACTGTTGTTTCCTAGGCTTGTTTGTTTTTTTAGTTATTTCAAATGAGGTGAGCTCAGCCCCTATTACTTCTCCATGTCAGCACCCACACTCTGACCTACCTGCTATGCCAGTATCCCTCTATTCCTCTGGATTTATGCTTTCAGGTCTGTACAGTCATATCCAGTTTCCACGCACAGGCTGATAGGTGACACACAGGGCTATACACTTCAGAACCATCCCCTCCAAGGCTCTGGGCCGTGCAATTTTATTTTCAAAGAATCTTTGGAAAATTGTTTGTATTATGTCAGGATTTTAAATTATAAATGCAACTAAAATTAGAATTTCCCGTTAGCTCCTTAGGGATCAGAAGACATGAGGTGTCAATGTGAAATATAGGGTCTCATTTTCCTAGTGTGAGGGGCAGTTGTCCACAAATAAAAGCAGATTCAAATATTCTCCTGAGACCAACAAAGAAGTTTTGCAAACAAAATAATTAAAGTGCTTTGTAGCAAGCAGGCGAATCCAGCCTCCGTGGTATTTATTTTTCTGATTGATATGTGCCTGGGGAATAAGCTGCCAATGGCAGCTCCAACTGGCTCCTAAAATGTTAACAAAATAAACAGAATAAAAGCAATGGTTTTGTGTTGCAGAGGTTATTCATAGGTCAGCGTTCCCAATAGTGAAATTTTTGAGGTTCACAATATTTTTGTACCCAATTCTGAGTGACTCCTTTCTCCTTCCCTCCCTTTTCCTCCCTCCCTCCCTCCTGCCCTTCTTCCTCCCCGCTCCCTCCTTCATAGCATTGACCAGCCTTGTGCTTAGCACTCACTCAGGAGGCAGCTCTGGAGGCAGGAGCCCTGCCCTTGGGGGTTCTGGTCCATCTCCTGGGTAGAGGGAGTGACAGGGTCTCCTCTGTTCTGTGCAGGGACAGAGCTGCGGGCTTACTATGAAGGACCAGAGACTGTGGCTCTGAGTAAGTGCAGCTTCCTCACGCAGCTCCTTCAGGGGAATCCTGCTGCGCTGCTGGTGGCCTGGCTGCCCTGCCCGAGGGCACCCTTCTTTTGGTGCCCCCAGACCCAGCCCTGAGTGGCCTGCGCTCCGGGCAGCAAACAGGCTATTTTAACCACCCCTCCAGCTTTTGTGGTGCGTTTCCCACCCAGGCCCAGGCCTGTGGGTTCCAGGAATATCACCTCTGAAAAAGCCAGCATTAGTCAGTAATTGCTGCTCCCACTGGGAGGCGATGGGACCCCCCTTAGTGTTCTGAGTCCACTGGCATGAAAGGAAATGCATCCACAGAGGCAGGTGACAGAGGCCGCCAGATGCAAACTTGCAAGGTTTGTGGAAGCAGGAAGATGGGAGGATGGAGGGAGAGAGCTGAGAGGACAGAGGGGAGGAAGGATGGAGGGAGAGAGCGGAGAGGACAGAGGGGAGGGAGGAGAAGGGAGAGAGGAAGGAGATAGAGGAAATAGGCACGGAGAAAGTGAGAGTGAGAGACAGGTAAAAAGGAAGAAAATAGTCAAATAATGTTGAGAAGAACTAAAATGGAGGCATCAGCTCCCTGATTTCAAATCATACTGCAAAGCTGTGGTTTCTAAAACAATGCTATCGGCCCAAGGCCAGGCACACGGGCTAGAAGAGGAAGCCCCCAAGAAGTCCATATACACTGTCTGCTAAGCCACAGCACAGCACCCAGGCCTACAAAACGGGGAAGGACAGTCTCTTCAGTAAGTGGTGCTGGGAAAACTGGACAGCCACGTGCCAGGGAGGGAAACTGGACTACCTTACACCATACCCCAAACTAACTCACAATGGACTAAAGACATGGACGTAAGACTTGAAACTATGAAACTACTAGTAAGAAAAGACAGATAGCTAACTCCTTCATCTGTCTCAGCGATTTTTTTTGGATCTGACACCAAAAGCCAAAGCAAAACAGACAAAAACAGCACAAAACCAAACCAAAAAGCAAGTGGCCTCCATCAAGCTAAAGCTGCTGCACAGCACAGGAGACCGTCAGAAAAGGCAACCTGCAAATGGAGAAAGTATTTGCTGACGATATATCTGAGAAGGGGCTAATGTCCAAAACACATGAAGAGCTCGTGTGACTCGATAGCAAAACAGTCTGACTGAAGAATGGGCAGAGGAAATGAACAGACTTTTTTTCAAGGAAGACAAGCTCATGGCCAGCAGGCGATGAAAAGATGCTCAGCATCACTCAGCGTCGGGGACACGCAGGTCAGAACCACGGGAGAACCACACGGTGGCCGGTGTGGAAGGCAGGCGGTCACCGTGCTGGTGAGGGTGTGGGGCAAAGGGATCAGGCGTGGCTGGTGGCATGTAAATTGGTGCAACGGAAAACAGCGTGGAAGCTCCTCAAAGCTGAAAAATAGAATTACCATCTATCCCAAGAAAGTGAAACATTCCTTAAAGGATATGTGCACCCGGTTCATTGAAGCATTATTTACAACAGCCCAGATATGGAAACAGCCTGAGTGCCCATCAGTGGAGGGGTGGGCAAAGAAGTTGTGAGATGGTGTGTGTGTGTGTGTGTGTGTGTGTGTGTGTGTATCACTCAGCCATAGAAAAGAATGAAACGTTGCCATTTGTGACAACATGGATGGGACTCCCAGGCTTTATTCCAAATGAAATGAGTGAGACAGAGAAAGACAAATACCATGTGACCGCTCTCATGTGGAATCAAAGACAAAAACAAAACTGCGCACACAGATTCCGGGAACCGATGCAGGTGGTGGTTGTGAGAGCGCACAGGGCGGGGGGATGGGAGCTGGAGAAATGGGTGGGCTTTTATTTTGGTTAAAACAAATTGAGTAAAAATTAGAAACAAAAAGAATCCCCAAGTCTAAGAACAAGGAGCCAGCAGAGGAGAGAGCTGAGGAGAAGGGGGTGGGCCTCGGCTACCCATCCAGCCTGCCCATCAGCTAGGTCACGGCATGGGCGGGGCGTCTGTGAATGTCCCCAGGACACGCTGGGCGTGTGCGGCCCCGGCTCACGGGAGGGCCCGTCTCCACCTTGTTAAATATAATGGAGTAAAACTGAACAGGATGTGATGAAATACAAAATCAACGAAATAGAATGAAAGAGGCACTAAAAATGCCACGCTCTGGGGACTTGGGCTTCTCTCTCGGGCGAGACAGTGGATTTTCCTGGTAAACCAATGCGCAGAGAGCCAGGGCACCCAGCCCCCGGTGGCCGTGCCAGCGCAGGTCTTCAGGATTCAAGGTCCTCTGCGATTGCGGCTGGTGTGAGGGCCACTCGTGGGAATGGGGTGATGAAGCAGGCATGACGGGAGGAGAGCTGTCACTGGACCTGGGCGACCAGCGTACAAGGAGCGGCGGAGAGCTGGCTTGACTGTGAGCAGAAGCCATTCGTGCCGCTTATAGAAATGACGGAACGAAGTGGGACACTGCAGCTGTGGAAAGGAAGGAGCGCTGGCCCTTTGAGGCTGCATGAGGGGCCGGGGGAGCACCTGGGGGCGTGAAATAAGCCAGTAAGGGAGAGACAAGTCCCACGTGGCCTCTCTCTCATGTGGAACCTAAGCAATGAAATCAATGGAGGAACAAGAAAGGACCACAGACATGGAAGCATAGAATAGGCCGACAGCTTTCAGAGGGAGAAGGGAAGGAGGGAAGGAGGGGGCGAGGGGAAGAAGGGAGGAGGGGAAGAAGGAAGGAGGGGAGGAAGGGAGGAAGAGAAGAGGGGAGGAGGGGAGGAGGGGAGGAAGGGAGGAAGAACCTAAGCAATGAAATCAATGGAGGAACAAGAAAGGACCACAGACATGGAAGCATAGAATAGGCCGACAGCTTTCAGAGGGAGAAGGGAAGGAGGGAAGGAGGGGGCGAGGGGAAGAAGGGAGGAGGGGAAGAAGGAAGGAGGGGAGGAAGGGAGGAAGAGAAGAGGGGAGGAGGGGAGGAGGGGAGGAAGGGAGGAAGAGAAGAGAGAGGCAGGAAGAGATTAACCATGGAACTTACAAGTGTATGTGCACAGCCCATGGACACAGACGATAGACAGGTGAAGGCCTGGGTGTGATGTGGAGAGTGGAGGGGGGCCCAGGGGGAAATGGGGGACATCTGTAATACTCTCAACAATAAAATAAATTAAAAGTAAACGAATCCATGTTACTTTTCAGTCGGTGGGCCTCGTGTGTAACAATAAGATGGGGAATCCTGGTCCGCATCTTGGAGGGAGTCCCGTCCATCTGGGGTCTCTGGGAGCTGCGAGCAAGACTCTCCAAACACGGCGGGTGGTCTGCTCTCGGCTCCGGGGGCTGGGCAAGGCCGCGGGCCATGGGTGAGGAGGGCCAGGCCGGGCAGGGCTTCGCTGGCTCGGAGGCTGTAGAGAGCGGTGGGCTTTGAGGTAGAGGAGGAGGAGGGCTGGCTGCAGGGCTCTGTGCAGGACATGTTGAATCTCGTTGAATTGAGTCAGAACCCTAGGAAGGACTGTTAGTCCATTGACAGGTGGCTCTCCAAGAATCCAGTGCCTTGTCCAAGTCACACAGCAGGAAGCGGCGGTCGGGCCCCCAGTCTTTTCTCCCTTCTCTGTCCCATCGACGAGACGAGCGCAGGCCGCGTGCGGCAGGTGGCCCTAGACGTATCGCAGCAATCACCCTGTAAGGCACAGACGTGTGGAGTCACTGTGTTATATCTGAAACTAGTGTAATATTTTATGTCCACTGTAAATAAAAATACATTTTAAAAAATGTTTACATGTCTATGAATCACCCAGAGATCTTGTCAAAAGGCAGCTTCCGACCAGGTGACGCTGGGGCAGGCCTGGGGTCCGCGTTTCTAACCAGTTTGTGGATGATGCTGAGCCACGGGTCCCCGGACCACACTTCTGGGAGCAGGGGAATCCCGGCTCCTTTCTGTGTCCTGGCAACGTAGGGCCGTGTGTGCTCTGTGAGTGTTAGGCTGACGAGTGAGACAGTGCCTGGGCGGGACAGCCCCTCCAGCAGGTGCCCTTCGCTCGCTTGCCTGCAGTGCGCCCCGGGCTCTGCACACAGCAGGCAGGACGGGGAGCCTTTTCTGGTGGGAGCAGTTCTTTCCTCAACTTGATTGAACCCTCTTGCTATTTTTACAGCTGCTCTCAAGCCTGCGCTGTCTGTGAAGTTCCATTGCTCATTAACGTTAGACGACCGGCAACGTGGTTTTGGGAAGGAAATAAAGGATGATCCCTCCAGCGGGAAGAATGCTGGCACCACACAGGTGTTTGCTAGAGCCAGGTCTTCCTAAGGAATAAAAGGAAACGACTAGCAATGTGCTTGCACAGCCCTTCATAAGCTTAGGGGTCTCTATACCGGTTTAAAAATATTTCCCTCTGATGTCAAAGGTTCTGAAATTTTACTGAAGTCTTAAAGATCAGACGAATGCTTGTTTGTGCGTGAGTTTTACATGATGTATTGTATTTGCCAAAGTGTATCCTTAGGAACAGGAAATTCTTTCTGTGATCATTGCTGCTTTGAAGGCTCATCCCCATTATGGAACCGTCTCTCTGCTCCAGCACACGCGGGCGGCCCCAGCGGCGATTCTGTCCATGTTTTACGTTTTACAAACCCCCGGAGCTTCAGAGGTGCCGCACATGTTGGAACAGATGCCTGCTGTCCACTAGTCAGAGGCTGACGTTTCGTGATCGCAGCCTTTTAACAAAATGGACCGCCGAAACCGGTTTGTTTCAGTGGATAGAGCATCGGCCTGCGGACTGAAAGGTTCCGGGTTCGATTCCGGTCAAGGGCATGTGCCTGGGTTGCGGGCACATCCTCAGTGGGGGGTGTGCAGGAGGCAGCTGATCGATGTTTCTCTCTCATCAATGTTTCTAACTCTCTATCTCTCTCCCTTTCTCTCTGTAAAAAATCAATAAAATATATTTAAAAAAGTGTTAAAAACAAAACAAAACAAAATGGACCATTTCAGCTATAACTGAGGTCTGCCCACTTCCCGGTCACATGAAATTCTGTATCAGTCAGCTTGTTTGTGACGTAAGTTAGAGAAAAATCTGAACCCAATTTCTTTTATTATCTCACCCGGGATCAGGCTCAGAGACAGGCCCGGGGCGCAGACCGGCCTTCAGAGGCTGAGGGGGTGCTCAGGCCGCGGCTCTCTCTGCTGTGAGAGGCTGTGTCTCCTCAGGCTCAGGCTCTGGCTCGCTGTGGTGGCCTCGCTGCCCCATCTCCCTCCCCGTGCTGGCATCCCTTCACAGAGTCTCCCCATGACTCAGTGCCCCCCTCCTCGTCCCCCGCAGAGAGACTAGTCTTCTTGCTCTTCTCTTAGGATTGAGCAGACCTTCCAGAACACCCCAAGGAGGGTGCCTCACACACAAATCCAGCAGGGAAGTCACAGACTCTCCCTAAACTGGACCCCAAGTGTAGGACCCCAGGCTGGCCCACACCAGTGTTCCTCTGGTTTGGGGCCTGGGGGTCACCTCCCACCACCTGAGCCCCAGAGTAGAGGGAAGGGCACTGGTCACCCCGGGGTGAGGCCGGTGCGGAAGAGGGCGAGGCAGCAGGTGGGCAGCGCGTCTGCTTGCTATGCCCTCGGGTTCCCCGGTGGGACCTACTTCCAGGAAGTCACTGTGTGCCCCTCACCCTGTTTGTCTACTCTACGCCATCACATATACCTGTGCGGCGAATGTTCCTTACTTAATGGACCCTTCTGTAGCTTGCTCTTCCTTTTCTTTCTTTCTCTTTCGTTACCTGCATTTGTCAGGCAGTGTAATGCTACAGCTGGTTGTCAGAGCACATAGCAGGCCATCGTGCACATTCCACTGCTTCTTGAATTCTGTTCTTGTTGTCGTTACATCAGAGGCCGCAGTGAGGCAGCAGCAGCTGAGTCTGACAGACACCAACACTCCATGTCTGCAAATGAATCCTGAGATGTTGGCACCACTTTTTAATTTCTCATAGGAGCAAGAGGAGGACGTTAAAATCCATTGCTAGTGTCCATCTCAGCTGTCATCATCTCTTTTGAGTCAAAGGCTTTGAAAATCTAACATAGCATGTGGGCTTCCTCCACAGGAAACACAGGCTTGTGCACTTGACATGTTCTGGGGCAGTGAGGCCACCACAGCGAGCCAGAGCCTGAGCCTGAGGACACACAGCCTCTCAGTGCAGGCACCAGGCCTCCCTCTCCTTCTCACTGTGCTGAGTTGCATGGTGGCTCACCACACACTGTGTGGCTCACCACACACTGTGCTCTCTGGGTTACATGGTGGCTCATCACACACTGTGCTCTCTGGGTTACATGGTAGCTCATCACACACTGTGCTCTCTGGGTCACATGGTAGCTCATCATACACTGCTCACTGGGTTACATGGTAGCTTATCATACACTGTGCTCACTAAGAAGGGCAGGTTTGCTTTTAACCCTAAATTAAGTGCCTGTCTTTTGGGAGAATGTGAGGATTGGCTTTTCTTTAGAATTTGTCTGACTTTTCTTTAGTCTTAATTTTTTGTAAGTGCAGTAGAGATTTGTAGAGGTTTCCTAATAACTTATTTGAATAAAATGAAGATTAAGTTTCCATGTGCATGCTTAGTACAAAATTACAGGCAGAGAGTATTTTATTATTCAGTGCATGAAGCAAGTCTTACATTTTATTGCTTTCATAGAAATCTTTGTGTGTTATAAGGCACAAAAGAGTGTTTTTTCCTCGCTGACTGGCAAGAAGGATGTGATGTTAATTGGAAACTCCATTCTGTTCTCTACTTGTTTTAGTTGTTATCATATCTTTGTTATCGATCTATAGATACTCCTTCCCCTGAAGAAAGAGCTACTCCTAGCAGTATTTTGCTCTCATTCTATTCCGGTTCTTCCAGTCAGTATATTCTCTAGAGCTTACATTTCAACTATCTCTACAGATGACCCATCTGAAACCTTCCTGCTCCAAGTGTCCATCATTGCTCAGATGATATCTAAACTGAACTGTATTGATGAGGGACTGATGGGTGGGACCTATTAGATCCTAGGAAGGTAAGCTAACAGAAAATTCAGCATGTATACCAAGATAAGGTGGAGCCTAAAGAATCGTTACTTTCTTGCATGTGGAATAGTGAGATGAAGGGAAGGGATTAACTAAAGAACAGGCATGCATGCCCCATGGGCATGGACAGTAGTTTGATGGAGCCCAAGGGACGGGGAGGCAAGGGTGGGTGGAGGTGGGCAAAAGGGGGACACCTGTACTAATATTAGTATTAAAATGCTCTAACTAAAAAATAAAGTACAATATTTTTTAAAGAATACAATTGGGATTTGGTAAAATGGAGAAAGTTGCACATTCTCTTCTTGGGTCCTTCAAAATAGCCTTCCTAATCCTATATAATAAATATGCTAAGTGTCCAGTTGTCCATTCAACCAATCAAAGCGCAATATGCTAATGATATGCTAAGGATGCTCAATCACTAGCTATGATGTGCACTGACCACCAGGGGCAGACGCTCCAACCAGTAGATGAGCTTGCTGCTGGGGTCTGGCTTATCGGGACTGAGTGAGATGGGCGGAACATGCTGTGGAGCCCTCCTGTGGTCCCTCCCTGACTGGCCAACCTCCCGTGTCCTTCCCTGGTCCTGATTGTGCACCAGTGGGGTCCCTCTGCCTGGCCTGTACCCTCTCACAATCTGGGACCCCTTGGGGGATGTTGGAGAGCTAGTTTTGGCCTGATCCCGCAGGCATAAAAGGCTAATATGCAAATTGACTGAACAGCAGAATGACCAGTCCCTATGATGCACAGTGATCACCAGGGGGCAGACGCTCAACACAGGAGCTGCCCCCTGGTGATCAGTGCGCTCCCACAGGGGGAGCACCGCTCAGCCAGAAACTGGGCTCATGGCTGGTGAGTGCAGCGGCAGTAGCGGGAGCTTCTTCTGCCTCCGTGGCAGCGCTAAGGATGTCTGACTGATGGCTTAGGGCTGATCTCCGGGCGGTGGGGCGGGGGAGAGGAGTGAGCCTAAGCCATCAGTCGGACATCCCCTGAGGGTTCCCAGACTGTGAAGGGCGCAGGCTGGGCTGAGGAACCCCTCCGAGTGTATAATTTCATCCACTGGGCCTCTAGTGGTAATGATAATAAACATACGGAAGGCATCCACACAAAGCAAATAGAAACTTCAGCATAAGACTGAGGTTTAGTCAGTCACAGAGTCAAGACACAGAATTGAAGTTTGGAAGGGGTTATGTCCAGAAAAAAGGAAAGGTCACTTGCTAAAGAAAGAAACTTCTATATACAAGGTTTGGTAAGATATCTTCATTGAAGAATAATTAGGCTAGGTAATACTCTCAAAAGAAAAAGACCTAAAAAAGCTGGATATGATACATTTAAAAACATTTTAAGCAGACACGGGACAGCCAAGAAGACAGTGCCCAGAGGCCATGTCACAGTGAAGAACGGAAATGCTAGGAAATGTGTGAGCTTCAAATGTCATTTTTGCCTCAAATCTATGGGCCAAACTGGGGAGATGCTGAGCCGCTGCATCCTTGTGACTGCGGGCACAGAACACATGAGGTCAGGTGGAAGAAGCCAGCAGGCATGGGGCTAATGAAGGGTTTACACATGAAGTTAGAACTCAGTGTGAGGGGAACTAGAAACGAGCTCGCTGTGTGGAGGGCACAACTGGGGACTTGTCCTGTCTTGGCTTTGGAGCTATATGGAGGGAAGACATTTTCTCGAAAATTGGCAACCAACCCCCAATGTAGGCATGTGATGAAGTCATGCTTCCTGACAAAGCTCAAAGGAACCCTATATAATAAAGATTGATATGCAAATTGACCCTAATGCCCTCGTATCACAACATGGCTTTCCCCACATCATCACAAGATGGCCAGCAGCAGATGGCAGTTGGGCGCGACCAGGCCTACAGGGGAGGGCAGTTGGGGGCAATCGGGCCAGCAGGGGAGGGCAGTTGGGGTGATGGGGCCAGAAGGGGAGCAGTTAGGCATCGATTAGGATGGCAGGCAGAAGCGGTTAGGGGCAATCAGGCGGGCAGGCAGGTGAGGGGTTAGGATCCAGCAGTCCGGGATTGGGAGAAGGATGTCCGACTGCCCATTTAGGCCTGATCCCACAGGGGTCCCCCGAGAGGTCCCAGATTGGAGAGGGTGCAGGCTGGGCTGAGGAACATCCCCCCCCCCAGTGCATGAATTTTGTGCACCAGGCCTCTAGTTTATATATAAAAAAGGCTAAGCAACCGTTCTACCATTTGACCAGTCGACTGGTTGCTATGATGTACACTGACCACCAGGGGGCAGATGCTCAATGCAGGAGCTGCCACCTGGTGGTCAGTGCACTCCCACACCAGGAGCGCTGCTCAGCTGACCGACGGGCACAAGACAGGGCTCATGTTTGGCCATTGCAGCCCGGAGACCGCAGCGGAGCGGCAGCGATGAGCAGTGGCTGTGACAGGTGCAGTAGGGCTGGGATGAGCAGCAGTGTCAGGCAGGAGCGGCAGGCGGCATTGGACTGCCGGGTTTGGCCCGATCCCCACAGGCCACGCTGAGTTACATGGTAGCTCATCCATGCACCGGCCTCTAGAATTGAATATTAAGCTACGTGGTTACAGATTGGCAGTGCTCCTGGATGGGTGGTAGAAGTAAACATAAATATTCTCTGAAGTAATGGTAATTCCAGTCAGACTTTAAGGAATTTATCAGAAAATTCTAAGGAAAATAAGATTGCATACACAAGAGAAAGAAAGAGAGGAAGGAAGGAGGGAGGGAGGAAGGAATGAGGAAAGAAGGAAGAAGGAAGGGAGGGAAGAAAGAAGGAAGGAAAGAAAGACACAAGCTGCCCTGAGGGAGAGCCAGGCAAAGAGGGCAGTTCACCCAGATTCGAAGTGACTTCAGTTAGCAGATGAGCTGACATAGAATGTTAGCGAGTGGGCTTTGATATGTTTAAGACATAAAAAGATGCTTGGAAATATCATCAAGGAATAAAAGAAGCAGAATTAAGAAAGAAAAAAAAAACAGCTTCAGGAAATTAAAAACCTAATAATTGAAGTTAAAAATAAACATCAGTGTGGACACATATCAAGAGAGAATTAATGAACTGGAGAATATTAAGAGACTCTTTGGAATGCAGCCTGGAGACAGGAGATGGGAGATGTGAAAGGGAGGCTGGCATGTGGGAGAGCAATGAGACGTGATGTGCTGCCCACTGGATTTCCAGAGGACAGTAGGCGATAACGGGGGAAGAAACAATGTTAAACGATAGTGTGGTTCAGAATTCTCTAGGATTGGTGAGAAAAGCATGTCAGATGTGGGAAGCCCAAGGTCAGGAGCAGAGTAAAAATGGAAACATTCATCCCTAGGCACCTAATGGCGAGACACTCAGCACCAAAGACCGAATCGGACCCGGGACCCTTCAGTCTGCAGGCCAATGCTCTCTCCGCTGAGCCAAACCAGCTGGGACTGTTATAATTTTTTACAGGATTCCCAAATAAAATGTGAGATAGAGAAAGATTGCCAATGAAGAGATGGAAAACAATAGAGAAGGAAGATACCCAAGTAAAACTAGTGTAACTGGACAGATACCAGACACAATGGACTACAGGGCAAGATGAGTTACTAGAAATAAAGAGGATATATAACTAACGGTAAAACATTTAGTTCAGCAAAGTGTCTTACTGCCACCCCTGTGTAACTAACAACAACCTCAGAATGTGTTTTTTGAATTTTTGAAAATATAAGGGTGAACACAAGCAGAAATAGACAAATTCTTGACATAATGGACCCAAAAATAGACCACAGAACCAGCAAGCGGCCATGAATGAACATGAGAGGTGCTTGCACAACGGCCACATGAGGGCCGAGGCTGCCCAGCACACACATTCTCGCCACAGTGCACTTACGATAGCAATCACTAGGGAGATGACGAAGGGAAATACCCTCAGGTTTGAAAATGTTTAAAAAATCCTTAGTAAATCAATCATGGGTAAAAATGAACCCGAATGGTGGACGTAGCTGAGGCAATAGTGGTGTAGATTTATTACCTTAAATGCTTCATCAGAAAGACAGAAGGTATGATTCATCAGCCAAGATTCATACTTAAAATGGGAAAATAACCGCTTAATAAATCCAAAAAAGTACAAAAATACGAAAGATAATGGTAGAAATGAATAAAATAGAAAACCAGCACATGCCAGTATCAGTTAAGACAAAACTTATTTTTTAAAAAGATGTATAAAATAGACGCGTTCTAGCATCAATATAAGAGCAAGGGCACCGGCACTGTTGTTAGAAATGGATGCGGCACAAGCTTCCCACGCACCAGAGCAGGCGCAGGGGCGTGAGCAAGGCAAGCCCCTCAACAGGAACGTTTGGAGAACGTGGCTGAACTTTCAGACTAAACGTGATTTGGGACAAAGAAGGAAAAGCAAAGAAAAGCCTTATGAGATAAGAAATTTAATTAGTAATAAAAATAATTCTACCAAGGAAACAGCAGTATAGATGAGTTTACTGGTATAGGCTAGTTCTGCAAAACATTCTAGAAGCTGTAGAAGACATGTGACAAAGACTTAGTATCCAGGTTTTTTAAAAAGTCCATCAAATTGATATGCAAGAGACCCAACTGATAGAAACTGGACAAAAATACAGACACAGGAAAGGGGGCACAAGCGATTCGTACGTGTGTGAGAGGCTTAGCCCTGTTGAGAATTAGGGAAGTGGAATTGAAATCCAATGATGTGCCAGCTCATGCTCAGCAGATGGACAAGCCTAGGAAGCGTGCACTGTCCGTCCAGGCGCGGAGGCGGGCAGACGCTCTCTACCGCTCGAGTATAAACTGGCCGTCACTATGGAAGTTTGGGATCACCTAGGAACCTAGAATCTGTTCACATTCTCTGTAGGGGCTCCTTTCTAGGGTGTGCTCCCGAGAGAAATTCTCCTGCAAGTGCACTAAGACGCACACACAAGAAAATGAACACAGAAGCCTTGTTCATAACAGCAACTAAACGAAAACATTTAAACAATCATCAGCGATGGAGCAAATGAAGGGTGGCACGGCCGGTGGTGGGTCACACGGTGCACTTGTACCTTAGTACCTGGAGCGTGACCCTCACATGAATACATCGCAGAACCGGAAGGCTAGGCCAGTGGGCGCTACACATGGGTGAGCGTTGGGTTGTTGGGGGTTGGCAGGGAGCTCGGAGGCCTGCGTGTTGACAGGGACAGGGTGACTTCTGTGACTTTATGTTCCCAGGTGGTCCTGACACAGAGCCACGAGCTCGGGCAGCAGCAGGCGGCAGACGGTAGCTGCCTGAAGCTCACAAGGTGTGCACGCCACACATGATTGGGCTGACATCCATGGTCATAACATGACAAAGGCGGGCTCCTGACGAGGAGGAGGGGGAGCCCTTGGGGAGGGGACATCTGCCCCTGATGCAGGCTCTTTCTCAGCTGGATGGAAGGCACACTCATACCATTTTATTTCATACCTTAATGTGTGTAATATTTGTGAGTTCAGTATGTTGTAAAATATAAACTTAAAAGGTAATAAAAGAAGCAAGATGATTTGGAGCCTGTGGTCTCCAGGGCCTGTCTGGGAACGGCATGCTCCTGGGTCTCCACGGCCTTGCTGGCTCCCGTGTCGGTGGAGGTCACAGGGTGCACACTCTCTCCTTCTGCTCACCCACAGCGCCATTTGGGAGGAACGTGCACCTGGGACACAGCGCGTGTTCGCTCCCAAGTAGGTGGTGTGGATCGGCTGCTGGATTGCCCCTCACCCTTAGGAACTCAGGTGGCCCAGAAGCAGACCTGGTGCACAGCCCGGAGGTACTGCCTGGCAGGAGTGAGCAGGGAGTGGCAGGTGGCTACCTGCACCGCTATGGTGCCGGGGACCCGTGAGACCAACAGGACTGGAGCAGGCCTGGCACGGAGCTGCTGGAACTGACTGATGGCAAGGTTTGGAATTTTCCAAAGCGGAGGACCACCCATCGGCGAGGAGGGGACCCTTTGCATTTCCCACAAGGGATCTGGGAGTTGCTTCGAGAGCTCTCAGGTGCTGAGTGCAGCCGTCTCTATACCAGATGCTAAGAATCAGCTGGAGTCCCTGGGGGCAGGGGAATGTGCTTCGACCCAGAGCGAGTGCATGAGGACAGGGCCCGGGATAGGAAGACCCCAGAGACCCAGCAGGTCTCACTGCAGAAGGCAGGTGGCAGCGGTTGGGCTGGGAGCTGTGCCAGCTCTCAGGGAGTGCTGGATGGGCAGCAGGACGAAGGCACAGTCTGGAGACCAGGCAGCGGGGGAGGGCCGAGCTCCTTGTTTATGTCATGACTGCCCGGCTCACACAGCCCAGGTGCTGCCCAGGCTGCCAGCCAGGGAAGTGGTGGCCACCCTTACCAGAAGGTGCCCTATGCCCTGCAACTTGGGCTCCCACAGATTCCCCGGGTCCTGCGTGGGGTGCGGAGGAAGTGCTCAGGCCACTGACGTTCCCTCTGGGAAGCTGAGGACGCAGGAGAGATTTAATAGAAGAACTGCATAAAGCTGGTTCTTTGAAAAGATTAACAACATTGACAATCTCCTGGCTAGACTCACTAAGGAAAAAAGAGAAAAACCCATATAAACAGAATTAGGAATGAAAGAGGAGAGATTACCACAGATATCACAGATATACAAAGGATCATACTAGAATACTATGAAAGTGCATATGTCACCAAATTCAATAACCTAGAAAATGGATGAGCTAGAAATATACAACCTTCTTAGACTGAATCATGAAAAAATGAAATATCAAAGTACACCAATCAGCAGTGAGGAAATGGAGACAATCATCAAAAACCTCCCGAAAAATAAGAGTCCACAACCAGATGGCTTCCCCAGTGAATTCTACCAAATGTTCAAAGAAGATTTAAAACCATCCTTCTCAAACTCTTCCCAAAAAATGAAGAGGCAATACTTCCTAACACATTCTACGAGGCCAATACAACCCTGATACCAGAACCTGGCAGGGATCACACACACACACACACACACACACATGAACAACTCTATTCCAATAAACTGAACAACCTTGACCAAATGGACATATTCCTAGAAAAAATATGATCTCTCAAAACACAATCAAAAAGAATCAGAAAACCTGAATAGACCAGTAACTACTGATGAAATTGAAGCAGTAATAATATAAAAAACTCCCAGCAAACAAATCCCTCATGCGGATGGCTGTAATGCATCACGATCTAGTGGGGTTCATTCAGGGGCATAAGGATGGTTCAACAAATGCAAATCAGTCAGTGTAATACACCACATTACATTAACAAAAGGAAGGATAAAAATTATCTGACCTTATCAATAGATGCAAAAGAATTTGATAACACGCAACATCCATTTATGCTTAAAACACTCAGTAAAATGGGTATAGAAGGAAAATATGTCAACATAATGAAGGCCATCTATAATAACAAAACATAATATGCTAATTAGCCTGGACAGCTGAACGACCTTCTGGATGTCCTTCCAGATGACCTTCTGAATGAAGCTGGTGCTGTGAGGGCTGGGCCCCTTGCATGAATTTCATGCATTGGGCCTCTAGTATAAGATAAACCCTCAGCCAATATCATACTCAATAGTGAAAAACTGAAAGCTTTTCCTCTAAGATCAGGAACAAGAGAAGGATGGTCAGTCTTGCCACTCTCACTCAACACAGTGCTGGAAGTCCTAGTCAGAGCAATCAGCCAAGAGAAGGAAATAAAAGGATCCAAATCAGGAACAAAGAACTAAAACCATCACTTTTTGCAGATGACATGATTCTGGGTATAGAAAACCCTAAAGATTCCACTCATACAACTCAACACGAAACAAACAAAATCCAATAAAAAAGTGGGCAGAGGACCTGAACAGGCACCTCTCCCAAGAAGACATACAAATGGCCAAAAGATATGAAAAGATGCTCAACCTCACCAGCAGTTAGGGAAATGCAAATCCAAACTACAAGGAGACACCACCTCACACCTGCCAGAATGGCCACTATCAACAAGGCAAGTAAGTGTTGGAGAGGTTGTGGAGAAAAGGGAACTTTCATTCACTGCTGGTGGGAATGCAAACTGGTACAGCCACTATGGGAAACAGTGGTGGTTTAAAAAAAATTAAAATAGAGTTACCATATGACCTAGCAACCTCTCTTCTAAGCACCCCAAAACTAGAAACATTTTCCTCAAAGATATGCACCCCTACATTCACTGCAGCATTATTCATGGTGGCCAAGACCTGAAGACAACAAAAGTGCCCTGCGATAGAGGCCTGGGTGGAGATGTGGTCCACACACACATGGAATTCACTCAGCCATGAGGAAGGATGAAGTACTGCCATTTGCTGCACCATGGATGCGCCGTGAGAATATGGCGCTAAGTGAAGTATGCCAGTCTGGAAAAGCTCAGAACTGTATGGTTTTACTGATATGCAAACGGAAACTTAGAGACACAGACAACAGTATGGTGGTTACCAGAGGGAAGGCATAGGGGGAGAGGGGGCCAAATATATGGTATGCGACATACCCATTTCCTCTCCAAGGTGCTCAGGTCTGATTAACCTCATGCATAATTCAAATTATGTTCTTCCTGGCTTCCTGTCCTTTTCTAGACAAAAAATTCCCTCCCCAGGTCCTCTATATTCCATCTCCACTCACTGCTTGGGTTTGCAGTCCTCCTACTGCTAGAAAGTGATGCTCCTAGTCCCCCACTATCCTAGTCCCCCACTATCCTACTCCCCTACTATCCTACTCCCCCACTATCCTGGATCCCCACTATCCTAGT
>NW_006293957.1:1384788-1388308 GCF_000327345.1 Myotis davidii
CCACTATCCTTCCCCCACTATCCTGGATCCCCACACTCACAATCCCCTACTATCCTAGTCCCCCACTATCCTACTCTCCTACTCTCCTGGTCCCCCACTATCCTGGTTCCCCACTATCCTACTTCCCTACTATCCTGGATCCCCACTATCCTGGTCCCCTACTATCCTGGTCCCCCACTATCCTGGTTCCCTGCTACCCTGGTCCCCCACTAGTCTAGTCCCCCACTACCCTGGTTCCCTGCTACCCTGGTCCCCCGCTATCCTGGTCCCCCTCTATCTAGTCCCCCACTATCCTGGTTTCCCACTATCTGAGTCCCCAACCATCCTAGTCCCCCACTATCCTGGTCCCCCACTATCCTAACCCCCCACTATCCTGGTTCCCCATTATCCTAGTCCCCTACTATCCTGGTCCCCCACTATCCTAGCCCCCCACTATTATGCACCACCTGTCCTGTTGTCAGTGCTGGTTCTTGAACCCACTGGCCCAGAACCTCTTGCCTCCTGGTCCTGGGACCGGAGCGCATTGCTATGTCCCTACCTTTGATTGTCAGTTGGTCCTGGTCCAACAAGATCATCTTCCCTTAAAGCAGGCTTTATCATAAGTGCATAGGTCAGTGGTTTCAACCCAGATGCAATATGTAACAGCACTTCAGCTCTTTGGAGATTACTGCAACTCAGCATACTGGGAACCATTGATCATTCTGAAAGGCTGAACCTCTTAATTTCTCCCTGCCCCAGCCTGGGCTTCAGCTGGGCAGTCTTGGCACTCCTGTCAGGCTTTGAGACAGTCCCTGAAATACACTGTTTACCATCTTACCCTAAACCTTCAAGCGACAGAAACAACCGTCAGTGATTCCTGACGCGTGAGCTCCATGTCTGCCCTCTCACTGTCTGTGAGCCTGAGGACTGCCGGCTGCCTAGAGGGTGGCTGGTGGCTCTGCACAGCTAAGGGCCTGGCTGGCAGCTGGGGCTTCCTCAGCCGGAGCTCCCACTGCCCAGACCCTGGCCGCGCGCGTTTCCTGTCTGTAGTCCCTGGGGTCCTCCCATGAGCACGTTTCTGCCTGTGGAATTCTCCCTCCTTACAGCTGCCAGAGGCTCTTAGAAATGTAGACCTGATGGCTTGTTTGTGTCTAAAACCTTCCAAGGCTCCTCATCATGGTCAGGGTGGGCGTTTCCGCTGGCTCAGACCCCCATCCTGAGCCGGCCTGGACTCTGCTCTAGGCTGCCTCCCGTCACCTCCTTTCTGCCTGTCTGCCCCGCCCAGGTCCTGGGACCTGTGGTGTCTCATAGCCCTGCTGCTGTCCTGGCAGGTGCCCGCTCACAGGAGCTGGTGCCCACTCACAGGAGCTGGTGCGCTCACAGGAATAGGTGCCCACTCACAGGAGCAGGTGCCCACTCACAGGAGCTGGTGCGCTCGCAGGAATAGGGGCCCACTCACAGGAGCAGGTGCCCACTCGCAGGAGCAGGTGCCCACTCACAGGAGCAGGTGGCTACTCACAGGAGCAGGTGGCCACTCACAGGAGCAGGTGGCCACTCACAGGAGCAGGTGGCCACTCACAGGAGCAGGTGGCCACTCACAGGAGCAGGTGGCCACTCACAGGAGCAGGTGGCCACTCACAGGAGCAGGTGGCCACTCACAGGAGCAGGTGGCCACTCACAGGAGCAGGTGGCCACTCACAGGAGCAGGTGGCCACTCACAGGAGCAGGTGGCCACTCACAGGAGCAGGTGGCCACTCACAGGAGCAGGTGGCCACTCACAGGAGCAGGTGGCCACTCACAGGAGCAGGTGGCCACTCACAGGAGCAGGTGGCCACTCACAGGAGCAGGTGGCCACTCACAGGAGCAGGTGGCCACTCACAGGAGCAGGTGGCCACTCACAGGAGCAGGTGGCCACTCACAGGAGCAGGTGGCCACTCACAGGAGCAGGTGGCCACTCACAGGAGCAGGTGGCCACTCACAGGAGCAGGTGGCCACTCACAGGAGCAGGTGGCCACTCACAGGAGCAGGTGGCCACTCACAGGAGCAGGTGGCCACTCACAGGAGCAGGTGGCCACTCACAGGAGCAGGTGGCCACTCACAGGAGCAGGTGGCCACTCACAGGAGCAGGTGGCCACTCACAGGAGCAGGTGGCCACTCACAGGAGCAGGTGGCCACTCACAGGAGCAGGTGGCCACTCACAGGAGCAGGTGGCCACTCACAGGAGCAGGTGGCCACTCACAGGAGCAGGTGGCCACTCACAGGAGCAGGTGGCCACTCACAGGAGCAGGTGGCCACTCACAGGAGCAGGTGGCCACTCACAGGAGCAGGTGGCCACTCACAGGAGCAGGTGGCCACTCACAGGAGCAGGTGGCCACTCACAGGAGCAGGTGGCCACTCACAGGAGCAGGTGGCCACTCACAGGAGCAGGTGGCCACTCGCAGGAGCAGGTGCCCACTCACAGGAGCTGGTGCAGCTGCCATGGTGCAGTCTCCCCATCTTCAGCAGCACCTACACCAACTCAGCTGGGAACTGCCCCTCCTCCCTTCCTACATGCAAGCACTTAGCTTAACAAGTTCATCCTACAGGCTCTGCTCCAGTGCTGATTCCGCACAGAAGCGTACTTGGGAAGAGCTCACTGTGGCGGCTCCCTTGCTATTTCTGCGCTCCATGGTGATCACTGTCAACAGGATAATAATCGGCTCTGCCTGGGGAATCCTGGGCTGTTGTGAGCACTGGGCCTTGTGAGCACTGGGCTGTTGTGAGCACTGGGCATTGTGAGCACTGAGCTGTTGCGAGCACTGGGCTGTTGTGAGCACTGGGCATTGTGAGCACTGAGCTGTTGCGAGCACTGGGCTGTTGTGAGCACTGGGCATTGTGAGCACTGAGCTGTTGCGAGCACTGGGCTGTTGTGAGCACTGGGCATTGTGAGCACTGAGCTGTTGCGAGCACTGGGCTGTTGTGAGCACTGGGCATTGTGAGCACTGAGCTGTTGCGAGCACTGGGCTGTTGTGAGCACTGGGCATTGTGAGCACTGAGCTGTTGCGAGCACTGGGCTGTTGTGAGCACTGGGCATTGTGAGCACTGAGCTGTTGCGAGCACTGGGCTGTTGTGAGCACTGGGCATTGTGAGCACTGAGCTGTTGCGAGCACTGGGCTGTTGTGAGCACTGGGCATTGTGAGCACTGAGCTGTTGCGAGCACTGGGCTGTTGTGAGCACTGGGCATTGTGAGCACTGAGCTGTTGCGAGCACTGGGCTGTTGTGAGCACTGGGCATTGTGAGCACTGAGCTGTTGCGAGCACTGGGCTGTTGTGAGCACTGGGCATTGTGAGCACTGAGCTGTTGCGAGCACTGGGCTGTTGTGAGCACTGGGCATTGTGAGCACTGAGCTGTTGTGAGCACTGGGCATTGTGAGCACTGGGCATTTTGAGCACTGGGCATTGTGAGCACTATGCATTGTGAGCACTGGGCATTGTGAGCACTGGGCATTTTGAGCACTGGGCATTGTGAGCACTGAGCTGTTGTGAGCACTGGGCTTGTGGGG
>NW_006293957.1:1388557-1390505 GCF_000327345.1 Myotis davidii
CCTGGGTGGTGGTGAGCACTGGGCATTGTGGGCACTGAGCTGTTGTGAGCACTGGGCTGTTGTGAGCACTGGGCTGCTGTGAGCACTGGGCACTTTGAGCACTGGGCTGTTGTGAGCACTGGGCATTGTGAGCACCGGGCTGTTGTGAGCACTGGGCATTGTGAGCACCGGGCTGTTGTGAGCACTGGGCATTGTGAGCACCGGGCTGTTGTGAGCACTGGGCATTGTGAGCACCGGGCTGTTGTGAGCACTGGGCATTGTGAGCACCGGGCTGTTGTGAGCACTGGGCATTGTGAGCACCGGGCTGTTGTGAGCACTGGGCATTGTGAGCACCGGGCTGTTGTGAGCACTGGGCATTGTGAGCACCGGGCTGTTGTGAGCACTGGGCATTGTGAGCACCGGGCTGTTGTGAGCACTGGGCATTGTGAGCACCGGGCTGTTGTGAGCACTGGGCATTGTGAGCACCGGGCTGTTGTGAGCACTGGGCATTGTGAGCACCGGGCTGTTGTGAGCACTGGGCATTGTGAGCACCGGGCTGTTGTGAGCACTGGGCATTGTGAGCACCGGGCTGTTGTGAGCACTGGGCATTGTGAGCACCGGGCTGTTGTGAGCACTGGGCATTGTGAGCACCGGGCTGTTGTGAGCACTGGGCATTGTGAGCACCGGGCTGTTGTGAGCACTGGGCATTGTGAGCACCGGGCTGTTGTGAGCACTGGGCATTGTGAGCACCGGGCTGTTGTGAGCACTGGGCATTGTGAGCACCGGGCTGTTGTGAGCACTGGGCATTGTGAGCACCGGGCTGTTGTGAGCACTGGGCATTGTGAGCACCGGGCTGTTGTGAGCACTGGGCATTGTGAGCACCGGGCTGTTGTGAGCACTGGGCATTGTGAGCACCGGGCTGTTGTGAGCACTGGGCATTGTGAGCACCGGGCTGTTGTGAGCACTGGGCATTGTGAGCACCGGGCTGTTGTGAGCACTGGGCATTGTGAGCACCGGGCTGTTGTGAGCACTGGGCATTGTGAGCACCGGGCTGTTGTGAGCACTGGGCATTGTGAGCACCGGGCTGTTGTGAGCACTGGGCATTGTGAGCACCGGGCTGTTGTGAGCACTGGGCATTGTGAGCACCGGGCTGTTGTGAGCACTGGGCATTGTGAGCACCGGGCTGTTGTGAGCACTGGGCATTGTGAGCACCGGGCTGTTGTGAGCACTGGGCATTGTGAGCACCGGGCTGTTGTGAGCACTGGGCATTGTGAGCACCGGGCTGTTGTGAGCACTGGGCATTGTGAGCACCGGGCTGTTGTGAGCACTGGGCATTGTGAGCACCGGGCTGTTGTGAGCACTGGGCATTGTGAGCACCGGGCTGTTGTGAGCACTGGGCATTGTGAGCACCGGGCTGTTGTGAGCACTGGGCATTGTGAGCACCGGGCTGTTGTGAGCACTGGGCATTGTGAGCACTGGGGTGGTGTGAGCACCTGGGCTGTTGTGAGCACTCGGTATTGTGGGCACTGGGCATTTTGAGCACTGGGCTCTTGTGAGCACTGGGCATTGTGAGCACTGGGCTGTTGTGAGCACTGGGCATTGTGAGCACTGGGCTGTTGTGAGCACTGGGCATTGTGAGCACTGGGCATTGTGAGCACTGGGCATTGTGAGCACCTGGGCTGTTGTGAGCACTGGGCTGTTGTGAGCACTGGGCTGTTGTGAGCACTGGGCATTGTGAGCACTGGGGATTGTGAGCACTGGGCTGTTGTGAGCACTGGGCATTGTGGGCACTGGGCATTGTGAGCACTGGGCATTGTGAGCACTGGGCTCTTGTGAGCACTGGGCATTGTGAGCACTGGGCATTGTGAGCACTGGGCTGTTGTGAGCACTGCGTATTGTGAGCACTGGGCTGTTGTGAGCACTGCGGATTGTGAGCACTGGGCTGTTGTGAGCACTGGGCATTGAGAGT
>NW_006293957.1:1391284-1393226 GCF_000327345.1 Myotis davidii
CCTGGGTGGTGGTGAGCACTGGGCATTGTGGGCACTGAGCTGTTGTGAGCACTGGGCTGTTGTGAGCACTGGGCTGCTGTGAGCACTGGGCACTTTGAGCACTGGGCTGTTGTGAGCACTGGGCATTGTGAGCACTGGGGTGGTGTGAGCACCTGGGCTGTTGTGAGCACTAGGCATTGTGAGCACTGAGCTGTTGTGAGCACTGGGCATTGTGAGCAGTGGGCTGTTGTGAGCACTGGGCATTGTGAGCGCCTGGGCTGTTGTGAGCACTGGGCATTGTGAGCGCCTGGGCTGTTGTGAGCACTGGGCATTGTGAGCGCCTGGGCTGTTGTGAGCACTGGGCATTGTGAGCGCCTGGGCTGTTGTGAGCACTGGGCATTGTGAGCGCCTGGGCTGTTGTGAGCACTGGGCATTGTGAGCGCCTGGGCTGTTGTGAGCACTGGGCATTGTGAGCGCCTGGGCTGTTGTGAGCACTGGGCATTGTGAGCGCCTGGGCTGTTGTGAGCACTGGGCATTGTGAGCGCCTGGGCTGTTGTGAGCACTGGGCATTGTGAGCGCCTGGGCTGTTGTGAGCACTGGGCATTGTGAGCGCCTGGGCTGTTGTGAGCACTGGGCATTGTGAGCGCCTGGGCTGTTGTGAGCACTGGGCATTGTGAGCGCCTGGGCTGTTGTGAGCACTGGGCATTGTGAGCGCCTGGGCTGTTGTGAGCACTGGGCATTGTGAGCGCCTGGGCTGTTGTGAGCACTGGGCATTGTGAGCGCCTGGGCTGTTGTGAGCACTGGGCATTGTGAGCGCCTGGGCTGTTGTGAGCACTGGGCATTGTGAGCGCCTGGGCTGTTGTGAGCACTGGGCATTGTGAGCGCCTGGGCTGTTGTGAGCACTGGGCATTGTGAGCGCCTGGGCTGTTGTGAGCACTGGGCATTGTGAGCGCCTGGGCTGTTGTGAGCACTGGGCATTGTGAGCGCCTGGGCTGTTGTGAGCACTGGGCATTGTGAGCGCCTGGGCTGTTGTGAGCACTGGGCATTGTGAGCGCCTGGGCTGTTGTGAGCACTGGGCATTGTGAGCGCCTGGGCTGTTGTGAGCACTGGGCATTGTGAGCGCCTGGGCTGTTGTGAGCACTGGGCATTGTGAGCGCCTGGGCTGTTGTGAGCACTGGGCATTGTGAGCGCCTGGGCTGTTGTGAGCACTGGGCATTGTGAGCGCCTGGGCTGTTGTGAGCACTGGGCATTGTGAGCGCCTGGGCTGTTGTGAGCACTGGGCATTGTGAGCGCCTGGGCTGTTGTGAGCACTGGGCATTGTGAGCGCCTGGGCTGTTGTGAGCACTGGGCATTGTGAGCGCCTGGGCTGTTGTGAGCACTGGGCATTGTGAGCGCCTGGGCTGTTGTGAGCACTGGGCATTGTGAGCGCCTGGGCTGTTGTGAGCACTGGGCATTGTGAGCGCCTGGGCTGTTGTGAGCACTGGGCATTGTGAGCGCCTGGGCTGTTGTGAGCACTGGGCATTGTGAGCGCCTGGGCTGTTGTGAGCACTGGGCATTGTGAGCGCCTGGGCTGTTGTGAGCACTGGGCATTGTGAGCGCCTGGGCTGTTGTGAGCACTGGGCATTGTGAGCGCCTGGGCTGTTGTGAGCACTGGGCATTGTGAGCGCCTGGGCTGTTGTGAGCACTGGGCATTGTGAGCGCCTGGGCTGTTGTGAGCACTGGGCATTGTGAGCGCCTGGGCTGTTGTGAGCACTGGGCATTGTGAGCGCCTGGGCTGTTGTGAGCACTGGGCATTGTGAGCACTGGGCTGTTGTGAGCACTGCGTATTGTGAGCACTGGGCTGTTGTGAGCACTGCGGATTGTGAGCACTGGGCTGTTGTGAGCACTGGGCATTGTGAGCACTTGGCATTGTGAGCACTGGGCTGTTTTGAGCACTGGCCATTGTGAGCACTGGGCATTGTGA
>NW_006293957.1:1395611-1412298 GCF_000327345.1 Myotis davidii
CCTGGGTGGTGGTGAGCACTGGGCATTGTGGGCACTGAGCTGTTGTGAGCACTGGGCTGTTGTGAGCACTGGGCTGCTGTGAGCACTGGGCACTTTGAGCACTGGGCTGTTGTGAGCACTGGGCATTGTGAGCACTGGGCTGTTGTGAGCACTGGGCATTGTGAGCACTGGGCTGTTGTGAGCACTGGGCATTGTGAGCACTGGGCTGTTGTGAGCACTGGGCATTGTGAGCACTGGGCTGTTGTGAGCACTGGGCATTGTGAGCACTGGGCTGTTGTGAGCACTGGGCATTGTGAGCACTGGGCTGTTGTGAGCACTGGGCATTGTGAGCACTGGGCTGTTGTGAGCACTGGGCATTGTGAGCACTGGGCTGTTGTGAGCACTGGGCATTGTGAGCACTGGGCTGTTGTGAGCACTGGGCATTGTGAGCACTGGGCTGTTGTGAGCACTGGGCATTGTGAGCACTGGGCTGTTGTGAGCACTGGGCATTGTGAGCACTGGGCTGTTGTGAGCACTGGGCATTGTGAGCACTGGGCTGTTGTGAGCACTGGGCATTGTGAGCACTGGGCTGTTGTGAGCACTGGGCATTGTGAGCACTGGGCTGTTGTGAGCACTGGGCATTGTGAGCACTGGGCTGTTGTGAGCACTGGGCATTGTGAGCACTGGGCTGTTGTGAGCACTGGGCATTGTGAGCACTGGGCTGTTGTGAGCACTGGGCATTGTGAGCACTGGGCTGTTGTGAGCACTGGGCATTGTGAGCACTGGGCTGTTGTGAGCACTGGGCATTGTGAGCACTGGGCTGTTGTGAGCACTGGGCATTGTGAGCACTGGGCTGTTGTGAGCACTGGGCATTGTGAGCACTGGGCTGTTGTGAGCACTGGGCATTGTGAGCACTGGGCTGTTGTGAGCACTGGGCATTGTGAGCACTGGGCTGTTGTGAGCACTGGGCATTGTGAGCACTGGGCTGTTGTGAGCACTGGGCATTGTGAGCACTGGGCTGTTGTGAGCACTGGGCATTGTGAGCACTGGGCTGTTGTGAGCACTGGGCATTGTGAGCACTGGGCTGTTGTGAGCACTGGGCATTGTGAGCACTGGGCTGTTGTGAGCACTGGGCATTGTGAGCACTGGGCTGTTGTGAGCACTGGGCTATTGTGAGCACTGGCTGTTGTGAGCACCTAAGCTCTTGTGAGCACTGGGCAGTTGTGAGCACTGGGCATTGTGAGCACTGGGATGTTGTGAGCACTGGGGATTTTGAGCACCTGGGCTGTTGTGACCACTGGGCTATTGTGAGCACTGGGCTGTTGTGAGCACTGGGCAGTTGTGAGCACTGGGCTATTGTGAGCACTGGGCTGTTGTGAGCACTGCCTGTTGTGAGCACCTAATCTATTGTGAGCACCACATGAGATGAAATACATCAGGGCTCAGCATGCTCACCCGGGACTAGGGGTTCCCTTGCCTCTCTATTTCCTTACTGTATCCCCTGCATAGTTCATCCTGGGATGACCTTGGACATCACTGAATGGGGTGAGGCCTGATTTGCTCACAGTGATATCCCCATTGCCTAGCACAGAACAAACCTGCACGAGATATGGGGTAGATTTCATGCTGTGAATGAATGCATGGATGTATTTTCAAGATTTGTATGCAAATCTTTTAAAAAAGAATCCAATTATTAATGAACTAAAGGCCCGGTGCACGAAATTCATGCACGGGGCAGGGGGTGGGTGGTGGGTGTGTGTCCCTCAGCCCAAACTGTACCCTGTCCAATCTGGGACCCCTCTCACAATCCAGGACTGCTGGTTCCTAACTGCCTGCCTGCCTGAGTGCCCCGAACCACTCCCCTGCCAGCCCGATTGCCCCTATCTGCCCTCCCCTGAAGGCCTGGTTCCCCCCAACTCCCCTCCCTTTCAGGCCTAGTCGCCCCCAACTGCCCTTTCTTTCAGGCCTGGTTCCTCCCAACTGCCCTCCCCTGCCGGCCATCTTGAGCCCACATGGGGTTGGCCATCTTGTGTGTTGGAATGATGGCCAATTTGCATATCACTCTTTTATTAGATAGGATAAGAAGTGACTTGTTGCATTTTGGTCAGTGATGTCAGAGGGAGCCAGCCGTGCTTGCCTAGATCAGGTCGCTGACTCCCAGCAGAAACCGGGAGGGCAGCTGACACCATGTGCTTCTGACACCACTGAGTGTGAGCTTGACCCAGGGAGCCAGGGCCTCGGGGAGATGCTGAACAGCCTGCTTGCACTGGGGGCGGGCAAGTGTTGTTTGTAAACAAGCAGTAGGGACTGACCCGGACCGCCCTTGCATCCCTTTGTCTCAGCTGCTCATAGGCCTTTGGCAGAGGAAGTTCCAGCGGATGTTAAGTGTGGGTCTGGTTGTCTCCCCAGGAAATCAGTGACCCGGAGATTCTGGATCTGGTCCACAGCGCCCTGGGCAGGATGACCGTGGTCCGACAGATATTCCCGGCTGCCAAGGACAACCAGAAATGCACGAGGAACAACCACCGCATCTCCTCCCTGCTGTGCGACCCCCAGGAGGGCTACCTCCAGATGCTGCAGGTGAGTGCCATGCTGGGAATCCGGGCCAGTCTGCCCGCCAGCTCTAGTGACGGGTTTGTTTGGTGACCTGGAGGCGGGCGCAGGGCAGCCTCTCTGAGCAGCGCCGGCAGCAGCTGCGGGGTCAGCTCCCGGCCTTTAGTCCGGGCGCCTCTTGTATCTCAGCCACTTGCTGAGGGGTCAGGAGCTCTGGGCTGCTCGGGCTCCTCGGCTTCTGCTTCTGCTTCCGGGTGGTTTGTTGGGGGGCTCACCTGGCAGGACTGGGGAAGGAGCCAGGTGGTTTGTTGGGGGGCTCACCTGGCAGGGCTGGGGAAGGCGCCAGGTGGTTTGTTGGGGGGCTCAGCCCTGCCAGGTGAGGAAGGAGCCGGGGGTCCTCATTTAGAACCTGGTTTGGGTTCTCTTCTGGGAAGTCAATAATATGACGTGGCTCTTGGCTAGCAATAGGGACCGGCCAGCTCCTGTGCTGAATGCTGAGGCAGGGCCGCCAGGGCACTGGGCAGGGCCCACCCCACCCCAGCCATTCCTCCCTCAGGCCCCCACGAGGGCGCAGGTGTGGGCTGTGCCCCGCCCGAGAGGAGAGCTGGTTTCCTGTGGGTGTGGGCAGCAGGGGGCGCTGTGGACACTGTCCATGAAGAAGGCCATGCACCAGGGAACTTCATCGGAGCTGTGGTGGGTAATGTCAGGGCACTTCCATTGGGCTTGTGAGAATCGCCCAGAAATGTGTGTGTGTGTATATGTGTGTGTGTGTGTGTGTGTGTGATGCTTGCAGTCAGCATTTAGGGTTACTCACCTCTTTAGCCAGCCGGACATGAGGGTGAGGTCAAGGGGTTCAGGAGGCCGGTGTGGCTGCCAGTGAGTATCAGCCCCGCTGCAGGGCGGGGACACCGCCTGTCAGGAGAGGCACGTGGGGGATGGTTAGAGTCTCTGGAGTGGGCCGGGCACGTGTCATTTGCCAAAGCGCCGAATCCGTTCTGTAATCTGGTATTTGGTGGGGGATGCGGGGATGGGGAGAACATGCCCCAACAGATGGTAAACACTGGAAATCCTTCTCACGGAAATACAGCAGACCCCGATTTTTCCCTGGAGCGATCCCCTCTCCCTGTTCCTGCGCCGGGGCCATCAGGATGTCTGGGGTTTGGCCAGGAGAGTGGACCCCAGGCCCCTGCAGGACCAAGGCCTCGGAGCCCTGGGCACAGGGGCCAGGGAGAGGCAGGTGCTGGGCAAGAGCGTCTGTTCTGGACGCCGCTGCTCGACTCTGCTCTCCGCTGTTCTGGGGAGTGGGGAAGGGCGAGGGCCAAGCCCGGCCCTGCAGCGCAGCTCGGTGCTCATGCCTGCTCTCCAGGTGGAAGGGAGAGGAGTGGGGGATGTGGCTCAGGGGTGTGAGCCTGTCCATCCCACACCCCCACAGGGGCAGGAGCAGGGGGACTCCCTCACTCATGGAGCCAGACCTGTGGAGACCCTCTCCTTGCAGAGCTTCATCTTCTGCAAACACAAGCCAGCCTTGCCCCCGCCTCCCTGGCCCCGTCCACTCACCCAGTTCCTGCTTCGTCACCAGTCCTGCTTCCTCACACTGCACTTCTGCTGAGGAGCGGGGTGGGGGTGGGGGGCTCTTCCCAGGGAGCAAACACGCGCTTCCTCATCTCAGGGGTCAGCAGGTGCAGTGCACGCGGCTGCCAGGCAGGCTGGTGCGGAGTCCTGTGGAGGCCACACTGTAATGACCACACCAACAGGGCAAGGCCGCTCAGAGGTGTGGCCAGTGCAGTGTCAGCCTGGGACTGGGCCTCCCACCTCTCGCTGTCCTGCCGAGACCCGGCACCCCACAGAGCAGACAGGAGCGACACCCAGAGGCCCTGCAGCATGGCAGCGCCGGCACGGGCGCCGGATTGCTGGGGTCCAGCTCCAGGATGCCAGTCCTAACCAGTTCTTCCTCTGTGTTTTGGTTTCTTCCTCTGTAGACGGGTGAGAACGCACCTGCCTCTTAGGCTCATAATGAAAAGTCAATGGGAGGATGTGGGGACAGCGTGTAGGGTGAGGCCGAGCTAGTGGTGTCATGTGGAGGAGGGCTGCGGGTGGAGAGGCTGGCCTGCCTTGGGGTTTGCGGGACCCAGTGCCCCTCTCCTCTTGACCACGCGCTGCCAGAGGTCACAGCACGTGGGAGGGCAGTTCTCACCTGGGCTGCCCCTCACAGGCATCACATGCCTCCCACTGTGCGCACCCACTGTGCGCACCCACTGTGCACTCCCACTATGCACACCCAGTGCCCTGCCACCCATTGCGCAGCCTCACACGCAGCAGTGAGAGCTGCCCTTCGTGGGAGAGCCATGCTGGGCCCCTGAGTTCTTCGTCCAAGACCCTGCTCCCCAGAGGCCTCCATTAGGACGGTGGGCGGGTCTGGGCAGAATGCGGGTCGAACACCAGGTAAGCGGTCTCCGAGCCTCTTTGTGGGCCTAGGAGGGCAGTATTATTAAGGAACCTCTGCCCTGTTGCCTGTGTCCTTGTGGGTTTGTTTACTCATCCCTCCCAGCAGCCGGGGAGGCTGCAGGCTCCTCCCAGGCACAGGCCATCCCTCCCCGTCTCCCCAGCAGGCACCCCCTCCTGAGGACAGTGGAGGAGGCAGAGGAACCTCTGCTCGCCTCTGGCCCTGAGACTCCCCCAGGAGACAAGAACACGTTTAGAATAACCCACTCAGGGGCAGTAACAGGAGCCCGGGCTCCAAGCGCTGGTCTGAGGTGGGGAAGGAGGCTGGAAGGGGCGCTCCTGTCCTCTGGGCTCTGCCCCAGACGCTGCTCTGCGGAGACCAGCCAGGGCAGGAGTGTTCGCGAGGCTGGGCGGGGAACAGCTGCCTCCGCTGGCGCTGGCGGGGCTGTGGTCGGCTGTGCTGTGAAGCCTCCGGCGGGGCCATCGCACTGGAGCTGGGATCCTACTCATGGAGAGGGAGTCTCTGGAAGGAAAATGCCAGGGCTGCAGCGCGGGCAGGGCTGTCGGCTCAGGTCCCATCCCCTTTCCTTGCCCAGCGGACATGGGGCTGGGCTAGTCCACCAGTGGCCAGTGATGAAGTGGTGACCAGCCCCGGAATCCCCAGTGGCCAGGACAGCCGCCTGCAGAGGGAGCGTGTGGCGCCCGTTTAGGCCTGCAGTACCTGGCGGCGTGGGCTGCCCGGCGGCCACGGCATATTGTCCGGTAGCGCCCGTGACAGCCCATGTGTTTCCGAGGGGGACAGGCGGATGCCGGGGCGCTGGCCGGGGTTGGGAGCCGGGCCTTGCATTAGGTTTTGGCTGATGTGGTGTTAATTTTTTGGGTTGGAATTTCTCCTTTTTGCATTTTGCGATTGTCCAGGGGCTCCATAGAGGGACTCACTCTCCGTGCGGCCGAGTAAAGCCTTTCTGACGCGCAGCCCGGGGGTCTGTATCGCCGGGCCCTCTGTGCTCTCCCGGCTTCAGGCTGCCATGGCTGACCCTCCCCTCGGCAGCTCTGAGCCCCGGAGCCGCCCTGGGCCTTGGTCACTGTCCCTGCTTTTCTCCACCCTGAAGACCCTGCCGGAGCAGTGAGCAGCCAGAGAGGGCAGCGCAGGCGGGCCCCTGCCAGGCGCAGCGCACAGGCGGCCTCCCGGGCACCTGGTTGCCCTCTGGCTGCAGGTGGCATGTGTGCATTGGGAAGAAGAAACCCGCTGGTAGGGACAGCCTCCCTCCCCATCCACACCCCCTCCCCCCGGACCCAGCAGCGAGCAGAGTGCCTGCACCCGTGGCCACTGCTACCATCTGCGCCTCCTCAGCCTGCACCCCCTCTCTGGACAGCTGGGCTGGCAGCTCTCCGGCAGAGAGGCCAGGCCTGGGAGGGATTTCTTAAGCTGTGACATCTGGGCCTCAGCTTGTCCTCCCAGCGGGACGCTATGCGGGACAAGCTGCCTGTGCTGGCATCTCGGGGGGTCAGCCCCACTGCCCACCCCGGGAAGGGGGAGCTGCCCGCACAGCCTGTGGGTCCCGTGTTTGGTCATCATCAGTGTCCGCGAGAGCGGTCTTCCTTGTTCAGCCCTCAGCAAGGGGTGGGTGGGACTCAGTGGCTCGCGCAGTGTGCACTGAGCACATGCTGTGTCCACGCACCGCGCCTGGCCTGGGCAGGCTGGGCCGAAGCTGCCAGACCCTGTGCTCATCTCACCAGGCGCAGTGGCTCCCACAGCCCCAGCTCTGCCAGCACCTGGAGCGAGGCCCAGGCCGGGGCAGCCCCGCCCGCTCCTGGTTCTGGCTCTGCCTCCTCTGGCTTGGCTCCCTCTGGCCTCTGGACCGGGCCCAGGCCCTTGGCTTGGCGTCCGGGTCTCTTGTCTGCCACACCGTGGCCTCTCTGCTCTGTCTACTCTCGCCTGTCGCTTTGTGCTGCGGTGTCCTGACGGCCAGCGCCCGGGGCTGAGGGTTTGAGTAGTGACAGCATGGGCTCTGCTTGTCCGTCCTTTGCCAAGACGCCCTGTGCTGCGCCTTCCCTGGATGGAGGGGAAGGCAAGGGCTCCTAGAGGGGTGTCCCTGCAGCTGCAGGGAGCCCTCTCCTCGCAGGCGGCTCCTGGTGCAGGGGCACGGCGCGACCCGCCGGGACTCTGGTCTCTGCCTGCGCACCCACCCGGGCCCGGCTCCCCTGCCGGACAGAAGGCCTCTCATTTTGCATTCTATTTATATACTGAGCCAGCCAGAAGCCGCCTTTCTGCTGCCTGCTCTTGAGTTTTCTCCCAAAGGTCCCTTCTCTGGACAGCAGGCCGTGAGGGTGGCGCTCTGTCCTTTGCATCCCCACCAGTGAGCCCAGTGGGTCGAGGGTTGCCTGCATGAGGACACTGAGGTGGGGGAGCAGGGAGGGGCCCAGGCGCCACAGTGTCTGCGTCCTCTGAGGCAGAGGCAGTGAGGCAGCTCAGGGAGCAGGGATGGAGCGGCCGCATGGGGTCAGGAGGGCACTCTGAGTGGCTGTAAATGAGAAGCAAACTGTTGTTTGAACGAAGGCGGTTCCCTCCCAAGTCACAGGCGGAGCAACAGGTCTTTTTTCTGCTGTCTGTATTTTCTCTTCCTGGGAACCACGTTCAAGTGTGCCTTCCTATCGGGAGATCTCCCATCCATCCGTCCATCCATCCATCCAGCTCCTCAGCTCCCACACACGCACTCGCCCACCACACTCATTCAGCTGTTCATCCATCCGTCCATCCATCCATCCAGCTCCTCAGCTCCCCAGCTCCTCCCCACACACACGCACTCGCCCATCACACTCACTCAGCTGTTCATCCTTCCATCCATCCATCCACCAAACATCCAGCCATCAAGCACACATTAAGCACCAGCCGTGCCCGTGGTTGGGGCTGGTGGTAGAGATAGTGAAAGTGTGGAGGAGACATCTAGGACAGTGGAGAGTCCCCGCTGCTCAGGAAGCTCGGCGAGGGGTGGGGGGAGCGGGCAGGGCAGTGCGGTGTGGGCAGTGTCCCCAGCGGAGACCTGGGAGGCCCAGGAGCTTTCTGAGTCACATCCTGTGTTTTCCTTTCCTCGCAGGCCTCTCTGCATCCTCACATCTGATAAGTACCCAGTTCATTGTGAGTTAGGATGTGGAGAGAGAGGGAGTCCCAGCGGGTGCTGGTCTGGCCACAGCGGCGGGCGGTGTTGCCCTGTGTGTGTGTGTGTGTGTGTGTGTGTATGTGTATGTGTGCATGTGTGTGAGTGTGTGTGTAAGTGTATGTGTGAGTGTGTATGTGTATATGTGTGTGAGTGTATGTGTATGTGTGAGTGTATATGTGTGTGTATGTGTGTGTAAGTGTATGTGTGTGTATGTGTGTATATGTGTGAGTGTGTGAGTGTATGTGTGTGTAAGTGTATGTGTGAGTGTGTGTATGTGTATGTGTGTGTATGTGTGTGAGTGCATTGGTCTGTGTAACTGTGTGTATGTGTGAGTGTGTATATGTGTATGTGTGTGTATGTGTGTGAGTGCATGTATGTCATGTATGTGTATATATGTGTGTGTGTGAATGGGTGTGTATGTGTGTGTGTGTGAGTGGGTGTGTATGTGTGTGTGACTGTGTGTGACTGTATGTGTGTGTGTGAGTACATGTATGTGTGTGTGTATGTGTATGTGTATGTGTGTGTGTGTGACTGTGTGTGTGTGAAAGTGTGTATATGTGCGTGTGTGAGTGTGTGTGTGGTGGATGAGTGTGGACGTGAGTCCAGGGCCTGAGTGAAGAGCGGCGGCTGTGAGTGGGTGGCTGGGAGAGCCGTGAATGTCTGGAGTAGAGAAATCCTCACATCATCAAGGACTCTCAGCTTTGAGTTATCCTTTCAGAAAATAAATAAAATAAAACCAGCCCCTCTGAGAGGCTTGCAGTCTCTTCTGCAGCCTCTCCTCCTGGCTCTGTGCCCCCAGGGGCGGCGCCCGCCAGCAGTGATGCTGCAGCCAGAGGACCCTGAGCGCGGCTGCGCGCTTCTCTCCCAGGAGGCTGCCCGGGCTGGCGGGGCCAGGGCTCTGTCCTGGTTCCTGTAGCACAGAGGGGGGCCCGGGGGCAGGCACGTCTGCTGGCAGGCAGGCCCCTGCGCCCTGCAGCCCCAAAAAGGTCCCAGGTGCCCACGTGCCTGCTTCCCCTTGGCCTGCGGTTCTGGTCAAGTCAGCAGGTGGTTGGTTACCCTGGCCCCCTCCTGCCCCATGGCGCCCTCCTGCCCCACGGGTCCCTCCTGCCCCATGGCCCCCTTCCTGCCCCATGGCCCCCCTCCTGGCCCATGGCCCCCCTCCTGCCCCACGGGTCCCTCCTGTCCATCCTTCATCTGTTTCTCACCCCAACAGCATGGAAAGGTGCCAGGAGCACAGTCTCTGTGGCCCACATGGCTGTGCCCCCCACAAGTTCACGGGCTGAAGCAGACAGCGCCAGGCTCGGCAGGAGTGGGCAGGGCACAGGGACGCACCGGCGGCATCAGGTGGCGGCAGGCGTGATGGACAGGGTGTTTGGTGTCCCGCTGCAGCTCCCTGGCCCACGTCTGCTTTCACCGTGCAGGACGGTTCCCATCACAGGCCCTTGTCTGGGACTGTGTTTTGGGGGTACCCAGTGTATGCAGGCTGAGAACAAGGCAGGGAGGAGTTGGGGTGCAAGGGGAATTCTGGGGCATGATGGGGGAGGCTGGGAGGCAGCAGGGCTCCTCCTGAAGCCCAGGAGGGCCTTGGCAGGAGGGGCAACACCTGAGAGCAGGGCTGCGCTCTGCCCACGGCAGCTCCCACTGGGCCCCCAAAGGCAGCTGCTGGTTTCGGCTCACCCGGGTCAGGGCTCTCAGTCGTGGTGGGAGGAGAGTGATCGGCAGGCCTGGCCCAGCCTGGAGCCCGCTGTGGTTCAGCTCTTGGCGCACCCCCCTCGCCCAGCGCTCCTAGGGCTGTGCCACCGCTGTCTCCTCCAGGACCGGCTGTACTGGGCACAGCTCAGCAGAGGTCACCTTCTCAGAGTCGCAAGTCCCCAAGGCATCCCCCTACTGGCAGCGAAGCCACTGTGTCTGGAATGTCCATCACCACAGCACAGTCGCTCAGGCCGCCACCCCCAGCCCAGGGACCAAGGCAGGAGAGTGGTTTCTGGGCCTGGCTCCTCCAGTGGAGTCCTTCTCCTGAGGTCACCTGTGTTCTTCCTCCTTAGCGCCTGATGGGCTCAGCAGGCCCAGTCCCTGCCTTCCTCTGGGGCTCCGCCCTGCGCTGCGCGAGTTGCAGACACTGGAGCTGTCCTCAGGCCTTCCCACCGCTCGGCCAGCTGTGGCCACAGGCGAATGCAGTGCTGCCTGTTCTGTGGTGGAAGTTTTACTGCCACCCCCTAGTCTGTGTATCTGCTCTGGCTCCTTGGTTCTTCATCAGAAATCTGGGCAGTCCCTCCCGCCCGGTCCTGCTCCTCTGCACAGCCCTGCCCTGGCATCATGCTGGCCTCCCCTTAGAGGCCTCCCCTCTCCCCTCTGAATCCTTAGCCCGAGCCTGTGCCCCTCCCCTTTCTGCTTTGATTGGGAGACTGCACAGGGCGCTGATCCCTCTGGTTCTCTGGTTGATCAGCTCGAGTTCCTGCCACGGGGCGAGTCAATCTGTCCAGCCCACCTGGGTTGTGAGGGTAAACCTGGGGCCAGAGGGTCGCAGCACAGAGCCTGGGTCCCACTCGCAGGGTGGCACCCTGGGCCACCCAGCCTCCACTGGTTCTCCCTCTGTGGAAACGCACCGTGGCGAAGGTGTCCCTGCCTTGTCTTCGCAGATCTCCAACCTCTACCTGTACGACAGCGTGCTGATGCTGGCCAACGCCTTCCACAGGAAGCTGGAGGACAGGAAGTGGCACAGCATGGCCAGCCTCAACTGCATCCGCAAGTCCACCAAGCCATGGAACGGCGGGCGGTCCATGCTGGACACGATAAAAAAGGTGTGTGAGACGGACACCCTCCTGGGCCGGGGCCCACCGCAGGCCCTCCCCACCCCACCTGCCTCCTCCAGGGGGGCCTGGCACGGAGTTCTTGCAGGGAGGCCCTGCCCAGGCCTCTCCTTGCCACGCTTCTGGCCCCAGCATTTGAGGAGGAGTGAGCGAGGGTTCCTGGCTGTGTGTTATTACTGTTGTCTCTGTTGTCATAAGGAGATTGGAGAGGCTAAGTAATTTGCTGAGTCACAAAGACAGCAGTCTCCTTCTCCACAGCTTCTCTGACAGCAGTTTCACTTACCTGTGGCCAACGAATGTTAGAAAGTATTACATGGAAAGTTCCAAAAATACGTCACTTATACATTGTAAGTCGCACGTCCTTCTGAGCACCTGCTTCATCTCCTCACATAGGCATTGTAGCATCTCACATTGTCACGTGAAGAGGAGGTTCGTGCAGTAAAATAAGGTACTTTGAGAGAGAGACCACCTTTCCATACTTTATTGCGGTATACTTGTGTTGTTATAATTGTTCTACTTACTATGGTTATGGCTGTTAGTCTCTTACTGTGACTCATTTATCAATTAAACTTTCTCATGGGTATGGGGGTTACGAAAGAACATGGTATATTAGAGTTCGGTGCTATCCAGGGCTTTGGGCATCACTGGGATCTGGACCGCACTGCTGTGGACAGGAGCTGCTCTCAGGAGACGGGGGAGCAGCTGCCTTGCCCATGTGTGCTGTCTGTGAGAGAGGACGACTCAGTGGCAGCACATGTGCTGATCAGCCAAGACCTCTGCTGTGTGGTGTGCGTATGTACTAGTATATGTGCATACACACGTGTGTGCAGGTGCGTTCATCTGGGTGTGTCTATGTGTGTGCATGTCTGTATGTGTATGCATGTGTGCACAGATGCATGTGAACATATGCACACGTGGACATCTGGATGTGTGTACACACGTGTATGTGGTTGTGCTAGCCTGGTATGTAGGTGTGTGCGTGCATGTGTGCCCACAGGTGGGGACATGCTCACTGAGGTGTGTGCCAGTGTGCATGTGCAGGTTCTCTGCACTTGGTGGTGAATGCTGAGCAGCACCCCCGGTGGAAGGCTGGGTTCGAAGAGAACTGGGTAAGCCACAGGAGGCTGGGTAGAGTGGACTGGCTTTGAGAGGCTTCAGAAGAGCATGCAAGGACATCTCCAGTGCTGGGAGCTGTAATCAGGAGCAGCGAGCACTGTTTGCTACAGCGACTGGGGGCCCTCTTGGGCCAGCTCGGCCTCTGGGTCCTTCCCAGCTCACCGTCTAGGGGAGGTCATGTCTGGATGAGAGCCCTTCCCAGACTTGAAGAAAGAAGGGTCTTACCACAGGGCAGCCCAGCCTCTGTCTGCTCGTACAGAGCCCACTGGGCCACGGGAGAGGCACTGGGCACGCACCCACTGTGCCGCCTGCAGTCACCATGCTGTGCAGTTTCTCTGTGTTCCTGGAGGACCTGATGGGATCTAGTTACTCCAGGCCAAAGCGGGAGATGAGAGGTGTCCTGCTATGTCGCACAGGTGGCCACACTCAGGCCTGAGCTGGGCTCGGCCTCACCCTGGTGCTGGCTGCCCTGCCGCTCCCACCCTGTGTCTGACAAGTGTGACTGCGTGTGTGCTCTCTTGACCTTAGATGTCCCACATGGTTCAAGCTGAGTGAGCCCATGGGGCAGGGTGTAGGGGCAGACTGTAAGCTCCAGGGGGTAGGGGACACGGCCAGCACCGCGTGTGGCACAGGCAGGCCCTGTAATCCTGCTGACTGCATCAGTGACAGGCGCAGGCGTGAGGGGCTCCCCGTGAGCCAGGGCCTGGGCAGGGCTGGCCACTGGGAGGCCCAGGACTGCAGGCGTGCCCCCAGACCTTGCTGACTCGCTTCTCGGTGACCACTTTTGTCTTGCTTGCCATGGGGTCCCCTCCCCTGCCCTCCCTGTCCATGTCTGCCTAACTCTCCGATGGTTTGTCCTTCTCTCTGCAGGGTCACATCACCGGCCTCACAGGGGTGATGGAGTTTCGGGAGGATCGCTCGAACCCCTACGTCCAGTTTGAAATCCTCGGCACGACCTACAGCGAGACCTTTGGCAAAGACATGCGTAAGGTGAGCTGCAGGGCGCCACGGCCCCTCTTCCCGCCGCGGTGGCCCAGGCCCTGTGTGGTGCTCATGGCACTGTGGGCAGGAGGCTGGGACTGTCAACCAGAAAGTGCCGAAGTGCTGCTTGTGTAGTCTCAGCGCAGTGGGGCCTGGAGGCCAGCCTGCTGCCCGGTGAGGCGGGAGGGCCAGCCTGGTGAGGCGGGAGGGTCAGCCTGCAGCCCTGGGTGAGGCGGGAGGGTCAGCCTGAGATCCTGGGTGAGGCGGGAGGGCCAGACTGCGGTCCTGGGTGAGGCGGGAGGGTCAGACTGTGGTCCTGGGTGAGGCGGGAGGGTCAATGCATTTTCCCAGAGCCCCTGGGATCAGCCAAACCGCAGGGCAGGTGTGACTGTGGCTGAGGCAGGAGAGAGGCACAGCCAGAGAGTGTTCTCAGTCCAGGAGTGGACAAGGCCGTGAGCAGACAGCGAGGCAGGAGGAGGTGTGGAGCGGGCGTGCTGGGCCCCCTGTAGGGAGATATGAGGGGCATGCGGGCTCATAACTCGGGGTTTATCAGTTTTATTTGGTGCTCATGCAAGTGGCAGGCCTGGGTTTTCCGTGACCCTTTCCTTCTCTTGTGGGGATTTTTAGGATGGAGGACGGGGGCAGGCTGTTGCCCTGGGTTGGAATCCCCAAAGTTAAGCCACAATTGGAAGCACTCACGATGTGAAGGAGCCACAGACTCATCTAACCAGCATTAAAGCCTGGCATGCACTTGGCACGGATGCACATCCATTCACCCACACACACACACACACACACACACACACACACAGAGTCACACACAGCCATGCCCACACACAGAGCTACACACATGCATACACAGTCACACACAGAGCCACACACAGCACACACACACACAGTCGCACAGAGTCACAGCCACACACACACAGAGCCACACACATGCATACACAGTCACACACATGTGTGCACTCACAGTCACACACTCTGTGCACTTGAGAGAAAGATGTCTCTACCAATGACCGTTCCGGGAGGGGAAGCGTGGTGCACCCTCAGCAGGACGAGGCGGAGCTGGCTGAGGGCAGTGCAGGGGCAGCCAGGGTCCTCTGATGGGCGCTGAGACTGGTGAGGGGGACCAGCCGGAGGACGGTGTGTGTGGTGCCGGGTGTGAGTCTGGTGGCACTGAGGAGCAGCCCTCAGGCACAGCGTGGGCAGGACTGTCCCCTGGGAGCTGAGGGTCCGTGTGCTATGGGGCGGGACTGCCAGCTCATCTGTGACGGAAGGTTAGGGTCACGGTTGGTCGTAAAGATGACAGCAGGCTCAGTGACTGGCTGAGAGGCAGGGTGACCCACGTGGTTTGAAGACATTGGCACTCAAAGGCTTGTGTGTGGCATCACAGAGGGTGGACGGTGACGGTGTGACACACTGGGCCAGGTGTGCCCTGTCATGTCCAGGGTGTCGGATGCCTGTGGGGGATGCCCGAGCTGTGAGGCTGGTGGAGGGCTGGGGCTGGGCGGTCCGCATGGCCTGGGCCATTCGTGACCACAGTGGGAACGGTCTTTGTTGGGGTTCCCAGCTGGTCAGGGAACCAGGGCTGGGCCCTTCAGTCACGTGTGGGAGGCCCCTGCCAAGTGCCTGTAGGTCCTTGCCGGCATGCCTCGGGGCTCCTCATGGTGATGACAGGCAGGCTGAGTGCTGGCTCCTGGGCTGCCACCCCCCTTCAGATCAGCTCACCCCCAGCGTCCCACAGTGGGTGGGAATGTTGGCTGGGGGACCTTTGCCCCATCTCTGCAGCTGATGAGGGCCATGCTGGCCACTCCACGGGCCTGAAAGAGGGGAGGCAGCACCCTCCACTTCCTGCTTCAGGTGCTTGGGCCTCTGGTTGCCACGGCAACGCTCCTCCAACACCCTGAGCTGCGCAGGGAGCAGGATATGAGTGAGCTGGAGAGAAGCTGATTTTCAAGTGGGCTTTATTCTAAGACGCATCCTTTTGTCATTTAAAATCTGCCCTAATAACTGCATAGCCCAGTTGTTACCTGTCTGCCTGGCAGCTTAACCCTGCTAAGGAGATGCTAAGGAGAGGTTATCTGGGAAGCAGGAGTGGGTTTATCCAGCAAATGTCTGTGATTCAGCCCGGATTTCATTGGAGTGAGGGCTGGCGGTTTCAGGATGGAGCGAGGAGAGGGCCTGGGGCAGAGCATGTCCCTGCTAAAGGTCATCATTTGAAGGCAGGCTGAGCCCGCCCCGGTGGCTCAGTTGTTGAGTGTCGACCTATGAACCAGAAGGTCATGTTGATTCTTGGTCAGGGCACATGCCCAGGTTGCGGGATTGATCCCCAATGTGGGGCATGCAGGAGGCAGCCAATCCATGATTCTCTCTCATCATGATGTTTTTATCTGTCTTCCTTCCTCTCTGAGGTCAACAAAAATATATTTATAAATAAGTACATACATACATGAAGGCAGGCTGAGCGGGCTTCTTGTAGGAGGTGGGGCTGAGGCATAGGCTGGGATATTGGGGTCGCATACAAATAAAGTGGGGGGCAGCAGGTTTGAGGGTGGGATTAGGGTCCTGAGGCACAGAAAGGCAGAGGAGGTGGGGCCACAGCCAGGAGCCCCTCTGGGCACCTGCTGTGGTGCAGGGGAGCTACTGGGGGAGCTGTGTGGGACAGGTGAGGGGAGCTGTGTGGGGAGCTGTGTGGGACAGGGAGGGGAGCTGTGTGGGGAGCTGTGTGGGGAGCTGTGAGGGGAGCTGTGTGGGAGAGGTGAGGGGACAGGTGAGGGGAGCTGTGTGGGAGAGGTGAGGGGAGAGGTGAGGGGAGCTGTGTGGGGAGCTGTGTGGGGAGCTATGTGGGGAGCTAGCGGTCTGGGGAGCGGTGTGGGGAGCTGTGTGGGGAGAGGTGAGGGGAGCTGTGTGGGGAGCGGTGTGGGGAGCGGTCTGGGGAGCGGTGTGGGGAGCTGTGTGGGACAGGCGAGGGGAGTGGTGAGGGGAGCTGTGTGTGACAGGCGAGGGGAGAGGTGAGGGGAGCTGTGTGGGGAGCGGTGTGGGACAGACAAGGGGACAGGCTAGGGGAGCGGTGTGGGGAGCAGTGTGGGGAGTCTTAGGTTTTACGCCGCTGCAAGGAAAAACCGTGAGTCCAAACAGAGACCAGATCAAACAGGCTTTATTGGGAGCACACAGGTGGGTTCACCGGCTCAGAGAGGGGAGCAGGAGAAGCCTCGCCAAACCTGGGCAGGGGCAAGGTTTTATATTTTTCTGAGGCAATTGTTGCTGGCCGAAACTGGTGGCAGTCCGGGCTTTCCAGGGTCAGGTGAAACCTGCAGTCTGTCCTGCGGTTTGGTCATTGTTCGGGAGCCGATTGTCCCGCAGGGATTTTCCACTGGGGTGGGGTGGTTTTCAGATGTCAGTGTGGACAGGTCAGCTTCTCACCGGCCCAAGAGAGGGAGGGGGTCCTTTCTCCCCCGGGGCAGGGTGCCAGCGAATACCAGACAGGGAGCGGTGTGGGACAGGCGAGGGGAGAGGTGAGGGGAGCTGTGTGTGACAGGCGAGGGGAGTGGTGAGGGGAGCTGTGTGTGACAGGCGAGGGGAGAGGTGAGGGGAGCATTGTGGGGAGCGGCGAGGGGAGCGTTGTGGGGAGCAGTGTGGGGA
>NW_006293957.1:1419636-1430793 GCF_000327345.1 Myotis davidii
GGGGGAGCTGTGTGGGGAGGGTTGTGGGGAGCTGTGTGGGGAGCTGTGTGAGGAGCGGTGTGGGACAGGAAGGGGAGCTGACCGGGGCCACAGCACCCCCTGTGGGCCGAGGTTCATTACAGCTGTGCTGTCTCACTATGGGGGCAACTGCATTGCTCCTGGCTCCCAGCCCTGACACTCTGCAGCCACTTCCCTTCTCTCGACGTAGTTTTCTCAGATGGAAGGCGGAGCTGCTAGGACCTCCTGGCTGGACAGGGCTCCTTGCAGTGGCCCTGCGGCAGGCCTTGGCAGCGGGCACTCTCCCGTGCGGCTGGGCCAGCAGCTGGGCAGATGGAGCTTCCCTCTGGGCATTCCAGCCCAGACCCCACAGGAGCAGAGAGGCCAGGCTGGGCTGGGACGTGGCCAGGCCTCAGGCCGAGAGGGAGGGCTCTGTGCCCGGGCAGTGCCGAACTGCGAGCAGATGGCAGCTCCTTCTCACGCCTGAGGACCCAGAGCGCCTGGGCTTCACCTCCGAGGAGGCTTTATTTGGAGATGCTCTGATGCGGTCCATGGGAGGAGGCACTCGGCCTTCTTTTCCGTGAGCATGGCTCGCCTGGAGTCCCACCAGCACAGCCCACGGGAACGGAGCGCTCTCATGGCAGGTGGCCCAGGTGTGGGCCCTGCCGCGTCCCATGCAGTTGGCGTGGGAGGCTCGCTCCGTCTTCCCGCTCACATGGGTCCCTGGCACGTGAAGTCCAGCCAAAGTGCCAACTGCTTGCAGGCCCTTTGAACCTTATTCCCACAGCAGGAGGGGGAGTGGGCGGCAGCGGGCAGGCCTGTGGGGCAGAGGACACCCTGACGAGAGAACGGGGCTGTGTGCTGCTGCTTTCTGGGGAAGAGAATTGCGTTGGGTTCAGTGGTTTTCAAGCTTCTGTCTAGTCCCAGGAAGTCTGTTCCAGCAGAAGCTTCCTGAGCCCACACATTCTCTCGTGCAGAGGCAGGTGCAGGTGGGTGCCGAGCCCCTGCACAGCCGCCAGCCCCAGCCCCTCCGTCTCTGGGTGTGCTGAGCAGCGCCAGCAGGGAGACCGCTGCCCTGAGGCTGCAGAGACTTAACTATGTAGGGGCTGTGCTGGCTGGAAGGAAGATGTAGGCGGGTAGGGGACCCTTCTTGAACTCCCTCATGTCCCTCCGCCCACTTTCCACCCCCCCACCCCCCGCCCGCATTAGGGCCTCTGAGCCCCTTCCCACTGGCCCAGAGCCTGCTGACTGGTGTTGCACCAGTGCCCAGTGCCCATGGGCAGCCTCCTGCCAGCCATTCCCCAGGGACCCCAGGCTTCCCCTCCTGCTTTCTCTGTGGGTTTGATCCTGGTAAAGCCTGGCTTTGCTGGGAGTCAAAGGCTCCCCTGGTGCTCTGTCCGCAGGAGGCCTCGTGCTGCTGCTGTTTGAGAGGAATGATTGCTCATCATGAGGTGATTGCCAGGTCGGGATGCCCGCCCTCCCGGCTCAGCGGGCACATCCTCACCATTCTTGCCCAGGTCTGCTACCGGTGTTACAGTGTCCCACATCCCCAGGGCGCAGGCGCTCGAAGGGCTAGGCAGGGTGGAAGAGGCACTGGCCCGCAGGCAGGGTGCTCTCAGTAATGAGTAGGAGCACCTCTCAGAACGCAGGCGGACTCCCTGACCGGGGCCCAGTCCCTGGAGCTGGACCAGAGCCGCAGTGGCTGAGGACTGGAGGGGGTGCTGGTGGGGTGGGAGGGTCCAGCGGAGAACTGTGTGGAGTCTGTTAAGCTGCTCTATAGACTCCCTGCTGTGCACAGTGAGTCACAGACTTCAGCCCCATCACGGATTAGCATCCTTGCAGCCTATTTCCCCAGAAAAATGTTACCCTTCCCAACTCCTGTGCAGAACGGCTTTTAACAGAGCCAAGACCAAAAACAAGCCCTGCTGCTTCATCCCAGGAAAGGGATCGGGAAAAGATACAATTAAGTACTATTTCATTTTAAATCGCACTTGTCATTTTTGAGATAGTTCCAATACGTGCTCACTGTGGTAGAATGTTTAGGAAATACAGATAAATGAAAAGAAGAATAAAGAAGTCAGCTCTGATTTCTGCACCAAGGAAGAAGCGCTCTCAGATTCCTGGTGCATTTTATTTCCCTCCTCCACACGTGCAGGTAGATAGCGATAGGTCTGTTTTTCAGCGGCTATTTGTTGCACATACATTTGTAGCCGGACTTTCCTAGTTAATGCTATATTGGGAGCATTTCCTCATTTCTTTATTCTTTTCACTATGATTTTTAATGGGAACATATGACTCAACTTACATTTATTTTATCTTCCTATATGATAAGTGTTTAGGCATTTTCACCATATTATTATAGAACTAGAGGCCCAGTGCACGAATTTTTGCATAAAAAGGGTCCCAAGGGGGTGGGGGGAGCCAGGACCCGATCGGCCCTCTGGGGGGGCAGTGGGACACCCTTGCCGGCCTGGGATCTGGATCCATCCCACAGACGTTCCTGCCAGTTGTCAGGAGCCACCTGGCAGCCACTTTTCTTTTCTTTCTTCCGTGCGGAGTGCCTAGAAAGGGGAATCTTCAAGTTTATTCCATAATCAGAAATCGATCTACGTTGCCACAGAGGACAAAACCCTACTGTAAACAGATTGAAAGCAGAAAATAGGTAATTTCACACAATGTCCCAGTTATCAACCCAGATGGGCGCACAGGTACAATAACACATGAATGAGGGAAATCTAACAGGCTGAGGGTTCAAGAAGGTCACCCACATGGTAACAGAATCCAAGTGCTCTGGAGACCAACACCAGCCACCACAGGCCTCACTCCACAGGCGGCCCTACCGCGCACGGGTGCTGGGCTCTGTGGTGGCTGCGGATCTCTGTGTCGTCATCTGTGGGCCAACTGCTCTCTTCCTTCTCGTTTAGGGCGGGCGGCACGTGAGGGCAGAGCGCACTGTTGTGGAACCAGAGGGCTGCCCGGAGCTGAGGGGAGTGGCTGGGCCCACGGGGTGAGAGGTGGACACAGAGGACACTATCTCACCCAATGGGGGGGCAGGCTGGCCGGCCTGCATCTGCCTGACCCCACCCAGGGAGGGACCGAGCAGGGTGTCCGCCTCTCCATTCTCCATCCTTCCCTCTGTGACACCTGTCACCCTTGCCAGGCCTCCCCCAAAGTGAGTTCAGCTCAATCCCTGAATGTAAAAGGCACGGGGGGAGGGAGGCTCCACTCCAGTGCCCCCTGATTCCCGGCCACAGGACCTGGTCCCAGGACCGTGGCCACAGCTGCAGAACATAGATCTGTGACTTTCGTATGAGCCTCTGTTCCAAAAGGTGGCAGTTTATTCACATTGTGACAAAGACACCTTCAAGAGTAACATAAGTGGGTAAGTCAGGGCCAAACTGGGCCATTCCCTCATCCGGTCTCTCTGAGGCGCGTGGACAGAACCAAGTCTCAGCTCTTCGCAGGACACTTGCCGGGGTTTTTAAGCCTAAAGGACAGTCGTCTGTCTCCATTCTTGTTCTTTGGGATTTTTTTCATTGTAGGATAAAAGGATACATACATTGGGGCAGTCCTCTCAAGATACAGTATTCCAGTTGCTCCCATGTGACGATGACAGCGCCCCTCAGAGGGAGGGAGCTGACAGATGGGGAGCAGGAATTCTGAAAACCAAAGCGATGACAGAGATGCTAAGCCTTTCCTTCACCCGTCTGACACCCCTCCTCAGGTGGCCCGTAGGCCGGGTGCCTGCTGGACCTTCATCACCTGATTCCTGGCAGGCTGCCCTGGGCCCTGCTGGGTGGTGTGCAGGGCCGCCTGGGCCCAGGGGGAGTCCCCCCGCCCCTGCCCCAGCCACTCCTGGCGCAGCTCCTGCACATGGGCGCTGCTCTCCGGGGACCACACCGGGATGGCAGCCTAGATGTCTTCCATCAGCCTCAGCAGTGCCCTGTCTGCATGCCCGTCCTCCGCCTGGGCCTGACCCCTGCCGCTTAGGCATGCCCAGCACCGGCCAGGACCTCCACGAAGTGGCAGGGGAACTTGCCCCTCTGTAACTTCAGGACCACTTCTGGATGTTCTGAAAGCCGTAAGCAGCCTCAAAGCGTAGCAGAACCTCTTCGTCCCTTTCAAGGTGACCTCCTGGAGGTCTTTGTTCTTCAGGGTGTGGTAGGTGAGCAGCCCACGTCCTCGTTGAGCAGCTCCTTGGCCATGTGCCTGAAGATGTGTGCCAGGTGCCCATCAGAGCTGGCACCCTCATGGAGCCTCACCTCCTCCTCCCTCATGTCTCCTAACAGAGTGTCCACAGCAGCGTTGTTTGAGGCGAGGTCACTTTGCTCCATTATCTGGACAATTTCACCTGAGGTTAACACGCAGGCAGCACCCCGGGGACTATGCGAAGCTGTGGGAACATCTTATAGAAGGGCCCCCAGTTTCTTGTCATAACATGGGGCCACAATGACGTGGAAAATCTTGTCTGGGGACAGGTTCTGCCATCTGGCGAAGTAATCCGTCACCAGAGAGCCCATGATCTGCTGGGGAGACTTGGCTGTGCAGAGGTGGGGGTGATGGGGTGACCCAGCCGGGGTAGGCGGAGGTCAGCATGGGTAGCCGGGCTCTTCCTCACGGTACTGGCAATACCAACGCACAGCTTCCTTCTGGCTCTCCAGGAGGCTGAAGTCCGCAGTATCTCCATGTCAAAGACAGTGCACCTCAAGGCTTTTGAGGAAGCCACAGAGCCTTCTGGATGCCATCAGTGACACTGAGGCTGAATGTAGCAGCAAAGTAAGGCAGAGACTGAGGACGCACGGACACTGCCAGCACCTTGTGCTGTGAGGATCACATTTATTAAGGTTCAGCACACGGAAGAAGTCCTGGGTGTTCTGTTGAGAATCTTGGACTCCTTACTCTGTGATCACACAACTGTCACACACCAGGCAGTCACTCAGAAATATCTTGGCATCGACCACCTTAGGGAATCCTCCCTTCTCTCCGTCCTCCTGAGCCGGACTCCGGCCGTTGACTGCGGCATTCTCTTGGTCATGGGTTTTTGTTTTTTATTACATTCCTTCCCTGTGCAGTGCTCACTCTTCATCTGCAGCTGGGCGGGCGGGGGCTGGCTCGAGTGGCCTGGAGGAAGCAGGGGAGAGCAATCACCTCTGGTTGCCCCTGGCACTGCTGGTGGTATCCTTTCTCCTTGCAGAGATCTAGGGAGGGAAAGCGGCCGCAGTGCCTGAGGCTGAGTTCCAGGAGGCCGGCAGCGCTGTTGGGATCATGCTGGTGGTACTGGTCCGTTGGTGCCTGACCTGTTCTCTGGAGATTGATCCTGCAGGACTACTAAGGGAGTCAGTCTCCAGTTCTGCCCTGCCACCACCACCGACTGATTGGAGTCTGAGGGCCGGGAGGAGGGACCAAGAGGTCTGCCTTCTGCCCACTCACCAGTCCCTGCTGTGCCACTCACCCTGGTTCCCCTGTTAGCCATCCCTTGATCAATTGGAGCCTGAAGGCCGGGGGAATGGACCAAGAGGTGCTCAATGCACCTCATGGTGACTGGTCCTTTGGTTGCCCTGGTCGTCATGGACACTGGCTTTATATATAGACTAGAGGCCCGGTGCACAAAAATTTGTGCACTCGGGGGGAAGAAGGGGGGTTCCTCAGCCTGGCCTGTTCCCTCTTGCAGTTTGGGACCCCTCAGGAGATAACACCCTGCTGGCTTAGGCCTGCTCCCGGTGGCAGAGGGCAGGCCCAATCCCTAGGTGCAGCCCCTGGTCGGGCTCAGAGGAGGGCCAATTGGGGAGTTGGGGCACCGCCCCCTGTCATGTGCAGAGCAGGGCGGATCAAGAAGTTGCGATGCCACCCCCAGTCACACTCAGGGTAGGGCCGATGTGGGGGTTGGGGCACCGCCCCTTGTCACACTCAAGGCAGGGTTGATGGGGAGGTTGCGGTACCACCCGCTGTCACACACAGAGCAGGGCCCATTAGGGGGTTAAGGAGCTCCCCCCTGTCACTCAGAGAGTAGGGCCGATGGGGGAGTTGGGGCACCGCCCCTGTCACGCACAGAGCAGGGCCAATCAGGGGGTTGGGACGCCACCACTGTCACACTCAGGGCAGGGCTGATGGGGAGGTTATGGCTCTACCCCATCACACACAGAGCAGGGCCCGTGGGAGGGGTGGGGGTTGTGGCACCGCCCTCTATCACCCACAGAGCAGGGCCGATCAGGGGGTTGGGGCGCCTCCCCCTGTCACACACAGAGCCGCAGGGCGATCAGGGGTTTGGGCGCTGCTCCCTGTCATGCTGATCCTGGTGCCGGGAGGCCTCTCGGCTCCGCTGATCCCGGTGCTGGGAGGCATATTACCCTTTTACTATATAGGGTAGAGGCCTGGTGCATGGGTGGGGGCTGGCTGGTTTGCCCTGAAGGGTGTCCTGGATCAGGGTGGGGGTCCCCACTGGGGTGCCTGGCCAGCTTGGGTGAGGGGATGATGGCTGCTTGCAGCTGGTCACACACCATTCAGGGTAGGGGTCCCGACTGGGGTGCCTGGCCAGTCTGGGTGAGGGGCTGAGGGCTGTTTTCAGGCTGGGGGTGACTGAAGCTCCCAACTGCTCCTTTTTTTCTTTTTCTTTTTTTTATTCTGGGCCAGCTTTAGCTTTGAGGCTTGGCTCCCGCTCTTAGGGTCCGTGGCTGAAAGTACATTTCTGGCCTTTGCTTACAATGTTGTGAATCTGCTGGCTGAAGTCTGGTGATATTTGTTAAAATGTTTCAAACTGCAGGCTCAGAGGCCTGCAGTGGCAGGCAGGGAAGTTGGAGTCCTCTGTCACTGAAGCAAGCAAGCCTCATGTTAGTTTCAAGCTGCCTGACTGCCGGCCGCCATCTTGGCTGACAGTTAATTTGCATATCTCGCTGATTAGCCAATGAAAAGGGTAGTGGTCGTACGCCAATTACCATGTTTCTCTTTTATTAGTGTAGATAGGTTATTATTTTTGGTTTGATTTTATTTCAGTGAAATCTGCCATCTACTTGAATTTATTTGGGATAAATTGTGGCGTACTGACCTAGCTTTTACAGTTTTCAGTAATGTTTCCTTCTACCATTTATCCAGAATCCTTCCTTCCCCCATTGATTTGAAAGCACTTTTTTAAAAATTTTCTACTAATTTTTACATATCTCCTCATTGGTTAAAAAAGTTCTTACTCTTTTCTCTACTTTTTTCCCTCTCAGCTTAAATTTATCTTTGCACATTGTGAGAATGTACTGTCTGCAAGTGACAGAATGCTCACCTCGAGTGGGTTAAATAATGTGAAAAACTCGACGTCTCACATAAAAAGCGGCTGTCGCTCTGGTGGCTCCGGTCAGTGCAGAGGTTCAGGGCCAGGGTCAAGGCTCTGGTCTGTCTCCTCGTCTTACTCGGCCTTCTCAGGGCGCTGTCAGAGCTGGCTCCACTTCACGGGGTCCGGAGCAGTTCCCCTGCTGTGCCCCGAAAGACAGCAGCACGTGGATGAAAAGGGTGATTCCTCTCTGCATCTCCTTTTTGAAAACGGGGCGACTGTCCCAGCAGTCGACCCTGGCTTCTCGTTTTTATGGAGTGGCCATTCGCTTTGCTATTGTTGCAGTTGGCATTGAGGTTCCCCTAGCTGCCTGTGTGGCAGGGCCCTGGAGTTTCTCTCTGTGACACTTGGTCATAACATGCACAGACAGAGCCTTTGACAATTGGACAGAATTCAACGTAAAATTACTGGCTTGTGGTTGGTCTCAGGGCTATTTGATATCTTGGAAACTTTCAATCCTGATTTTTACAGTCCCTTGAATCATTTTAGTAATCTACAGAAAAGCTTGCATATCATTGGCACTTTCAAATTCGTTGTTAATCTGCATCTGTTGTTAGTAAATAATGAAAAAATCTCTCTTTTCACCCTACAATTGTGCATTTGTGTTGTCTCCCTCTATTTCTCCCTCGGCTGCACAGGTTTTTTATTGATTGATAAAAGCTGGGTCTAACCGGTTTAATCAGTTCTGTTGTGTGTCACTCTAATTAACGGATTGTTTTCCTTCCTGTATCCCTACTGCCTAGTTATTGTTCATTTTAAACCTTTTATTTTAATTTAAAGCCTATTCTATGAGATGTTAAATAATTTATTTTTATTCTTTCTAATGTTGGAATGCTGCTTTGGATAGACTTGTGGCTGAATCCTAGTCGTTTCTCTAGTGTAACCTGAAGTGTAGCACTCACACCCAAGAGCCTAAATCGTGAGTGAATCACAAGAGTAACATTTCCAGAAAGTGATCACATCCCTGCTGTCAGCAACATGGAGCTCAGCCCAGTGCCCAGGTCTCTCTGGAGCCCCCTCTCGTCATTACATCACAGGAACTTCCTGGACTCTAAAGCACTTCTGCTCCCCCTCTGACGGCATCCTGTGCTCAGCACCTCTGTGAGGTTCATTGTGATCATTGCATGTACCTTTAGCTCACTCATGCTCCCTGTGTTTTAAAGATCATTTTCATCATGATCCAGGGTTGGTGAAGCCAAGAGATCAGGAGATCCTGCCATTGGGAGGTGGTTTGTTACAGTTCCTAGGAGGAGGGTGCCTGCCCCACCACATGGACCCATCACACAGGCCCATCACACAGCCCATCACACAGGGCCCATCACACAGGGCCCATCACACAGGCCATCACACAGGCCATCACACAAGGCCCATCACACACAGCCCATCACACAGGGCCCACCACACAGAGCCCATCACACAGGGCCCATCACACGGACCCATCACACAGGCCATCACACAGAGCCCATCGCACAGGGCCCATCACACGGACCCATCACACAGGCCATCACACACACAGGCGCATCACACAGAGCCCAGCACACAGGGCCCATCACACAGGGCCCATCACACGGACCCATCACACAGGCCATCACACAGAGCCCATTGCACAGCCCATTACACAGGCCCATCACACAGCCCATCACACAGGCCCATCACACAGAACTCAACACACAGGGCCCACCACACGGGCCCATCGCACAGAGCCCCACTGGAAAGCATGGGACCGTAGGAGGAAGAGGGAATGGGGGAATGTGCACAGGATAGTATCTTGTATTTTATCCTAAATGTTTTCTTGTTTTACATGTCACATTATTTGCATTACGTCTGGGATTTATCTTCCTTACACATGGGATTGATCTTTGGGCATGGTATGAGTGGAGGCGAGATACACGAAAAAAATGCAGATGGCCATTGCCCCAATCCCACGCACTGAAAGAGGCCCCACAGCTCTGATCCCTCCGCTGTGCATGCTGCCTCGCCCCCAAGCCAGGCCACTGTGCATGTGGGTCGGCCTCTGGTCTCGCGCTGCCATTCCCTTTGGCCATTCAGCTCCGTGTGCACCATCGTGATGCTGGCTGAGTGATAGGGTTCACACTCGTTCTTGATCTCCGGGTGGAAGTCCTCTAGCTCTTTCCTTTTCTTGAAGATGGACTTAGCTATTCTTAGCCCTTTCCATTATCTTATACATTTTAACATTAAATTTTATTTTTCACAAAAAATCTGGGAATTTGATTGATTTCATGGACTCCAGCTCAGCTTAAGAAGAATTAACATCTTACCGATATTGAGTGATCTAATGCATGAGCATAGTATACACCTCAATTTAGTTAGGTCTTTTTTGGTTTCTCAGGAAAGTTTTGTTGCTTTCTCTGTAGAGATCTTGAATAACTTTTGTTTAATTTTCTCCAGATATTGATGTTTATGATGATATTATATGTAGAATATATTCAAATGTATTTTATATTTATTTTTAAAGTACATATACAAATTAATTGATTTTGTATGGTAAACCTGTTCCTAGTGAACTAACCGTATTTGTTGATTTATTCTAATAGTTTACCTGTAGAGTCTTTAAAATTTTCTATATGCACAATCCCATCATCTATGAAAAATAAGTTTTATTTTTCTTTCCAATTTTTATGCTCTTATTTGTTTTTCTTTTCTATTACAGTTCTTAGGGTCTTTAATTCAAGATTAATTGATGTAGTGATGTGAGTTGCAGTGATGTGAGCATCGTTGATCTCAGAGGATAGTTTTTGATAAGGCACAATTTTATCTTACGTTTACTATGTTTTTTTTGGTTGGTGTTCTTTTCTCATATTGAGAAAATTTCATTTAATTCCTAGATTACTAACAATTTTGTCAAGAATGCATATTACATTCTGTCAAAATCTCATTTACATCTGTTCAGATAGTTATATAATTTATATTCTCACTTTTTTCTGTTAATGTGGTAAATCACATTGATTTTTTCTTTTTGATGCTGTTCATTCCTTTTTTTACACGAATACTATACCTGTTTTATTATTATTTTATACTATTTGACAATATTTGGAAATGTTGGTACCTTCTAATTTCTCTTCCTTTTCTGAATTTTTTAAAATGAAACTTTTATTTTGAGGTGAATATGGATTTGTATTCAGTTGTAGTAAATTGTACAGAGAGGCCCTGAGAACTGGCACACCGGTTGTTAAGTTTCTCCCAGTGATAACATCTTGTTACGCTGCAGGACAATAGCACAGCTGGGGGAGTGACGTTACTGCAATTGGTGCGTCTGATTCAGTTTCAGATTTCCTGTGTTAGCTGGATGTGTGTGTGTGTGTGTGTGTGTGTGTGTGCGTGTGCGCATGCACATGCTCTGGGCGTAAGTTACACAATACACCTGTGTAATTTATCCAGTCTGCTGGCATCAACATTTTACTGTTTAAAATGTCATGGGAACCTTTTACTTCCATTCAGGTCTGTTTTCCTCCTTCTCATTGTCTTGAGTATCAGCTGATGTGATAATTTCTGTTAAAATCATCAAATGTGAGAGGAAACCAAGATGACAGCATAGGTAAACACCGGAGTTTGCTGCCTGGAACAGCCACTTCAAAAATACAACTAAAAGATGGAACGGACATCGACCAGAACCACAGTAAGGCTGGCTGAGGGGAAATTCTTCAACTAGAAGGAAAGAGAACAGCATACTGAGACTCAGAGGAGGCGCAGTGCGGAAAATACAAAGGTGCGGAGGTGCGCGCAGAGCGGGCTGGTGGCTGAGGGCACGGTTGTCATTTTCAATCAAGAGGGAGTCTCAGATTCTGAGCTCCAGTCTCTAGGGACCCAGACTCCAACGGGAGAAG
>NW_006293957.1:1431855-1438355 GCF_000327345.1 Myotis davidii
AAAAAGATAAAATCATCAAATGTGACTTATAACTCTAATGAGGAGGACAGTCTACTATATATACTCATATTTCTGCTCTTTCTATTATTCTTTCTTCCTTTCAGTGGTCCAAGAATGCTCTTATCATTTAATTTTGTGCTTAATAAACTTCCTTTAGCCCATCTTTAAGGACTGGCCTGCTAGCCACAAATTTTTTTCATTTTCCTTCACCTGATAATGTCTTTATTTCCTCTTCATTCCTAAAGGATAGTTTTGCCAGATACAAGATTTATGCCTGAGAGCTCGTTTCTTTTGCCTGGAAAAGTGTGCCGTTTTCTACCGACCTCCATGGTTTCAGTTTAGCAACCCACGGGCACTTAAACCAATTTTCTCCTGGGTAATTTCTATCAGGATGCTCCCAAGGTTAGTTTTTTCATCTTTAGTTTTCAGAAATGTTATTATGATGTCTTGATGTGTATTTCTTTGAATTTATCCTGCTTGAGGCTCCTATATTCTTTTTAAATATGTTTTTATTGATTTTAGAGAGAGAGAGGAAGGGAGAGGGAGAGAGAAACGTCAATGTAAGAGCGAAACATCCATCAGCTGCCTCCCGCCGACCCCCTGCCAGGGATTGAGCCCGTAACCCAGTCATGTGCTTTGACGGGGAATCGAACTGTCAAAATTTCCGTGTACTGGAGGATGCCCAGCCAACCAGCTAAGACACACTGGCCAGAACTTACATTATTCTTGAGTCCATTTTTTAGTTGTGACTTTTTAAGGATTTTGCCCATTAAATTGTCAAATATAATGGCACAGCATATATTATCCTTTTTATTCTGGATTTTTAAAATTTATTGATTTTAGAGAGAGAGGAATAAAGAGAGAGATTTGTTGTTCTACTTATTTATGCATTCATTGCTTGCTTCTTGTGTGTGCCCTGACGAGGGATGGAACCTGCAAACATGACTTATCAGGCAACATGCTAACCAAATGAGCTACCCAGCCAGAGTCAGATTCTTGATTTTAGGTATTAGCATTTTGTCTTTTTATTTTTTGAAAAAAGCAAATTTTGACTTGTTTATTAAGATTTTTTATTGATGTATGTTCTCTTATTTTCTAATTTATTTCACTATAATCTGCTATTTTTTAATGGCTTTTTGATATGCATGGTTAGATAATTTATGTTTTGTTTCTCTTTTCATTTATAGCTGTGAATGTCCCTCTTAGTACTGTTTTAGCGACACCCTACACATTTTGACACATTATATCAATATCACCTTGCTCAAGCATTATTTGATTTCTGTTTAATTTTTTTGACCCATGGTTTTATTTAGAAGAATATGACTTATTTTCCAAGTGGAGGAGATTTCCTAGCCATCTTTTAAGAGTGGTTTCTGACCTATTTCCATCATGTTCAGAGAACTGATGGGTGGCCTTTGCTCTTTGAAAACCGGGGTCTGACTTTCTGACCGTCCTGTGTCTGCACGGGCAAGTATTCCCCGAGTCCTTGAAAAGACTGTGCTCTCTCGTATCGTCTCCTATTGAGACTGTGGGTTTGTCGGTTTCTCCTTTTATTTGGGTTTAGTTTCAAGTGATAGGTTTTGAAGCTATGTTATTGGGAACCTACAGATTTAGAACTTTGATGTTTTATTTGTGGACTGATGTGTACTAATCTTTTATCATATGTGTACTAATGTTTCTTGCCATAAAATCTCTTTGTTTTATAATATAGCTGGCATATTTGACCTATTATGTGTAATGTTTATTGGTCGATCATTTCTATTATTTTATCTCTAAACATTTTCCTCACATGGAAAAGATGTTTCATTTAAGCAGCATGTAATTGTTCATTTTATTTTAACAGTTGACATTCAATATTATTTTGTATTAGTTTCAGATGTACAGCATGGTGGTTAGACAATTATATAATTTACTAAGTGATCCCTCTAATAAGTCTAGTACCCACCTGGTACCACACATAGTTATTAGAATACTAGAGGCCCAGTGAATGAAATTTTTGCACAGCTGGGGTCCCTAGACCTGGCCAGCGATCAGGGCCGATCAGGGCTTTCCAGCTGCCTGCCAGGCCGCCCTTTGTTCAATGCCATCCCCTAGTGGTAAGCACATGTCATAGTGAGCAATGAACTCACAGTCTCCCAGTCAAACTCTAGAGGGGACACTGCATATTAGCCTTTTATATATATATAGACTAGAGGTCTGGTGCATGAAATTCTGCACGGGGGGGTGGGGTGGTTGTCTCTCAGCCCGGCCTACACCCTCTCCAATCCAGGACCCCTTGGGGGGTGTCTGACTGCTGGTTTAGGCCCCATCAATGGTGCCTAAACTGGCAGTCAGGCATCCCTCTCACAATCCAGGACTGCTGGCTCCTAACTGCTAACCTACCTGTCTGCCTGCTCACCCCTAACCACTCTACCTGCCTGCTTGATCACCTCTAACCACTCTACCAGCCTGCCTGATTGCCCCCTAACTGCCCCCCTGCTGGCCTGGTCACCCCCTAACTGCCCCCCTTCAGGCCTAGTCAGCCCCTAACTGCCTCCCTGTCAGCCTGGTCGTCCCCTAACTGCTCCCCTAACTGCTCCCCTGCTGGTCTAGTTGCCCCCTAACTGCTCCCCTGCCGACCTAAGCCCCCCCCCTCCAAATACTCGCCTGCTGGCCTGGTCATCCCCTAACTGCCCTCCTGCTGGCCTGCTCACCCCCTAACTGTCCGGAAGGAAGCAGATGTCCAGAAGATGTCTGGTCAACCCAGTCTAATTAACATATTACCCTTTTATTAGTATAGATTGCTGATTATATGCCCTATGATGTAGTTTACCTCCCCTTGACTATTCTGTTACTACCAATTTGTACTTCTTAATCCCTTCACCTTTTTCACACAACCCCGTACCACCACCCCTTGCACCCTCTAATTATTGATTTTTTAAATTAACTTTGACAATTCTAGGCTTCTGATTGGGGTTTTTGTCTATTTACAGTCAAAGTAACAGCTAATTTACTTGGGCTTATGGTCATCACTTTCCTATGTGTTTTCTATTTGATCCATATACTTCATATTGTTTTTCTCTTCTTTCTTGCCTTGTTGTAAATTATTTTAAACATTTTATTTTCTTTCTCATAACTGTGAATCTACATATATTTTGAATCCCCACAAATTATTACTCTTTGGTTTATACAATCAGTGTTGGATTATACACATACACATGTTCCCTCCTCCTCTGTATCTGGAAGAGTTTGTATAAAGTAGATATTATTCTTCCTGAAATGTTTGGTTGATTTCACCAATGAAACCTTTTTTGTTCCTGAAGTTTTCTTTTTTGAAAGATTGTTTTTTAGCTACAAATTAAATATCTTTAATAGATAATGGGATAGCTTATTAATTTCTTCACAAGTGGATTATGATAGCTCCTATTTTTCAAGGAACTGGTTGTTTTAATCTAAGTTGTTCAACTTATGAGCGTATAATTATTTATAGTGTTTCCTTATTATTTTTTAAAGTCTGTGCTGATGTCCCATTTTCATTTCAGATTTTGGTAATTTCTGTCATTTCTTGGTCAATCTGGCAGGAGATGCAGTCTCTGAGTGCTGCAGGAGCCAGCATTGATTCCTCACTTTCTCTATTGCTTTTCTCTTTCCAAATTTGATGACAGCTTGCTTCTGTTATCTTTATTTTCCCCTCCTTTGTTTGTTTTGGGTTTAATTTGCTCTTTTTTCTCTAATTACTTAAGGTGGGAATTTAAGTTACTTGTTTTAGATCTTTATTCTCTATGTAATACTAGAGGCCCAGTGCACGAAAATTCATGCACTGGGGGGGGAGGGCTCAGCTCGGCCTGTGCCCTCTCACATCTTGGGACCATTCAGGGGATGTGTACCTGCCAGCTTAGGCCCACTCCCTGGGGGATTGGGCCTAAGCTGGCCATCAGACATCCCTCTGGCAGCCCGGGAGCCCTCAGGGGATGCCCACCTGCCAGCTTAGGGCCGCTGCTGGGGAGTGGGCTGAAGCCTCAGTAGGACATCCTTAGCGCTGCTGAGAAGGTGGGAGAGGCTCCTAGCACTGTAGCCATCAGCCTGGCTTGTGGCTAAGCGGCACTCCCATTGTGGGAACACACTGACCACCAGGGGGCAGCTCCTGCATTGAGCATCTGCCACCTGGTGGTCAGTGTGTGTCATAACTACCAGTTGTTCTGCCCTTAGGGTCAATTTGCATATTACCCTTTTATTATATAGGATAAGCATTTGGTTCTACAAAGTATTGCGCGCTGCTTCAGCCCAGTTGGCAGAGCTTGGTAAGTTGGGTCATTATTTTCATCCTGTCTGGCATTGATCTTCTCATCCTGTCTGAATTGTGACTTCCATAGGCATCTAATAGCAGGGCATTGATTTTTTCCCCATTCTGTCAATATCTGCCATTTCATTGAAGTGTGTAGCCAGCAGTCGCCAACCGGTGGTCTGCGGACAACTGGTGGTCTGTGAGGTCCATAAGGTTGGGGACCACTGGTCTAGACCATAACTATTTGAGCTAATTATTGAATGTTGGCCTATAATTAGTTATTTATTCTATTTGACTCTTCTCATCTTAGTACTCTGTGCCTGCTTTTTAGCCTTCTTTTGGATTATTTGAATATTTTTAATGTTCTGTTTTATTTTATTTTAGGGTTTATTTTTTTGTATCAATATTTAAAGTCTTATTTAGGATATATTGCTCTGTATCTGTCCTTATGTTTATATCTCTATATATCTATACTTTCACAGTTTACATAGACTAATATTGTACTACTTTACATAAAATGTAGAAACTTGTAACATAAATCTCCCTCTTTATCCTTGTTATTTTGTGTTATAGGTGTCATATATATCTGCATATATTAGAAACCATGTAACAAAATAGAATGACTTTTATTTCAACAGTCATACACAATTAAAAGTGTATTGACATTGTATTCTGTGACTTTGTTAAATCATGTATTAGACATAGCTTTTTCCTGGATTTCTTTGGATTTTCTATCTGCTTGACAAAAACGTTGGTCAGCTTCCTCCCTCCCTCTCTCCCTCCCTCACTTCCTCCCTTTCTCCCTTCCTCCCTCTCTCCCTTTCTCCCTCCTTCCCTCCCTCTCTTCCTCCTCCCTCCCTCCCTCCCTTCCCTACTTCATTTCGTTCCATTTTTCTCTGTATACTTTGTCCTTTTGTACCTCTAATAAGATGTTGAAAAGATGTGGTGGGAGCTTATATCTTGTTTTATCCAGTCTTAGGAGAGAAAATACAGACTTTACAGCTAAGGAAGATGGAAAATGAAGGTTTTGAACATGCTCTTTATCCACTTCCTGCTTTGTTGAGACTTTTATCAAATAGAAAAGCAGTTTTTATTGATATTTTTAATAATACATTTTGAGCATCACTGATTTTTCTATTTTTTCAATTTCAGATATTTCATCTTTTTAGTATTTTCTTAATTCTACCTGCTTGGTATTAATTTCTCTTCTTTTTATCCCCTTAAAACCTTGGGTTGGTAATTTTATACCTCTTTGTTGAGCTCTTAGTGTAAGCAAATGCATTTATTATAACTATTTTTTATTAATGTGTTGCTTTCTTCTGTTAATGTGGTGAATTATATTGATTGCACTTTTAGGTTATCCCCTTAGGTCATGGTACTATATCCTTTTTATATATTGGTAGATTGAATTTATTATTATGAAGAATAATAATCTATAATTTTTCTTTCTTACACCTTTAGTTTTAGAATGAGGACAAGCCTGGCCATATAAAATGAGCTGGGAAATGTCCTTCTTTTGTCTCAAATTGCTGTTGTTTCTTCTTTACATAGTTGTGTGAGTAAAGCCATTGAGACCCACAGTTTTTCTTGTGTAGCTTTCAAATTACGAATTGAGTTTCTTTAGTAGCTATAGGTCTATTATAATTCTAATTTCTTCTAGTGTCAGTTTTGGGCATTTGAACCTCAAAGTATTTTTTTCCATTTTATTTCATTTCTCAAATTAATTGCCATATTTTCACTTATAATTGTCCGTTAATTACCATTTTCATGTGTATAGAATCCATAGTAATGTTCCTTCTTTCTCTCCCTGTACCAGTAATTTATGTTTTTCTGTTTTCTCCCTTTCTTCAGTTTAAATAAGTTTTTTTTTCAGTTTTTAGTGATATATCTAATAATACATTTTTGGCATCACTGATTTTTCAATTTTAGTATTTCATCTTTTTAGTATTTTCTTAATTTTACCTGCTTTGTGGTAGTATGTAGTTTTTGTTCAATTAAAATATTTTTACCAGAATATGTCTAGATTTATTTAAAATAATTTTTCTTGGAGCATTTTAATTCCTTTTGATTAGCAGTTGTTTATCGTGTCTGCTTTGCTTCTGCTGACGTGTCTGTGTGCCTGCAGGTTTATGCAGCATTTCCCAAGAACCTCCTGCAATTCTGCCCTGGCACCCTTTCCGTCCTCTCAATGCCTTCCCCTGGCCTGGCCACTGCGTCCTGCCTCCCTCTGGCCACA
>NW_006293957.1:1438591-1443626 GCF_000327345.1 Myotis davidii
GGAAGAGGAGGTGCTGCCTGGGACAGAGGGGACTCTCACAGTCAGCCTCTCTTCTTTGGTTCCGGTGTGGGCTTGAATGTGACAGGAGTCTGGTTTTTTGTGACCCTCCTTCTTCATCTCACTCATCCTCTTTCAAGCTCAGCTTGTCTTCCTTTCTCTCCTGTGACCCCCTGTCCTCCCGCTTCCTTTCTTTAGTTCTTTGTGATGGTTTCATAACAAAACGCCCCGAGAATGAGCTGCAGACCTGCTTGCTGACCCCTCCCCCTGCAGTCACTTCCTCCCAGGAGGCGAGCCGGCAGGCTACCTCCCAGTCTGTCTCAACCACTAGTGCCCCCTCCCAGGCGTGAACGTGGCCTCGCCTGCCCCTTTCTTCTTCCCTCTTGCCGATGGTTCTCTGGAAATGGTTTTTCCTGAATGGATTTAGAGCACTTTTTGAAAATATGTTTCAGGCAACAGTATTTCTTCCCAGGGCGAGGGAGTGTGCGGAGGGCTCCGCGCAGCCTGGGAGGTGGGTGTGGGCAGGAATGGCAGATGGGATGGCCCTGCAGTGACAAGGGCTGACTGAGAGCTCGGTGACTGTCCGCTGCCACCCCTGTTCTCCATCTCTGGGTACACACCCACCAAGCCACCAAGTGGGGTGCTGTCCCCCCCTGCCATGTGCGCCTGACCAGCCCGGGGAGCCAGTGACCCAGGTGTCCTGTCCGTCCTGACCGGGCCCTTCCCGGTCAGCCCTTGTCCTTCGACCCCGCCGACCCCTGACCTGTCCCGCCGGCAGTGCCTCAGGCACAAGCCCTGCTTGCTTCCTGCCGCGACCCCTTTTCAAGGCCTGAACCCTGGGTGGAGAGCCAGGCCCCCTGGGACAGTTGCCTGGGAGCAAACCGCTGGCGCTTGTTGAACGAGTGTCATCTCATGTGACCATCCTGCTCAGCCTGCATTCCCTGAGCTGCTGGTGCTGCCGGGATGGGCGAGGTGCCAGGCCCAGGGGCAGGAGGAGACGCAGCCTTGCCTCCCACATTTGGAGTCGCCCTTCCCCCCTCCCCCGCCCCAGATCCTTTGGTGCCGCTCTGAGACTGGCTGGGGAGGCTGGGGTCCCCACCTGGCAGGGGCGGCCTCAGGAGAAGCTTCCCACAGGCAGCAGCAAGGGAACCCAGAGCAGATTCGGGTGAGGGAGAGGAGGGCAGCCTGGCCCTGCAGTTGAGAGGGCGGCGGGGCCCAGGGGCACCAGAAGAGGGCGTGCGGTCCAAGCCGGTGCCAGGGGTGAAGTGGGAGGGGCAGGGCCGTGGCTCCAGGCGTGCCCTGTGCCTGTGCTTGGGCTGTATCCCAGCCACGGTTACTCTGCCACACGGGGTGTTAGGGCCCCTGGAGGTGATGTTACCCCCCAGGCACCTGCCTCCCCACTGGGCCAGGAGGCCCTGAGGTGGTGGTGCCTCAGGGACCGGCTCCCACAGGCAGGTCTGGAGTCAGCTGGTTGTCAGCTGTGTTCTGAAACTTGCTGCTTTAAATGTGGCCGAGTCGCCGCGAGGTCTCGGGCCCCCACGGAAGCCCACCGGGCGGGCTGGCTGCTGATATTGGAACCACGCTGTTGCAGACGCGCACAGGGCCTTGCGGTCCCTCCATGGGAGCTCACGCCTCCCGGGCCAGGGCTGGCCTCCGCTTGCACACGAGCAGCCCGGCTCTGTGGCTGTCTGCGGGCTGGTGTCTTGGTCCTGAGCCAGCTCTGTGGTTCCTGCGTACACAGTCAGAATCCTGAAATTCAAAAATAGGTCATAAGTAGACGTGGGGCTGACCTAAATCCACGGGGAGCGAGTGTTTGCTCTGTGTGTTTATTTCTGTCCCGCCTCTTCGGAAAGGGTTAGTGGCAGCTACAGAAGCACTTCGTGTGCAGCTGGAGGTTTTCTGTTTTGTCACCTAGTCAGGAAGTTGAGGGAAAGCGAGGTCGGGGCGCAGCAGGAAGCCGTGGAGAGGGGGGTGTGTGGACGGCCGCTCCCGCCCTGCACTCGCCCCGCTTGCTCTCGCCCAGCTGTCTTTCCCCCGCGAGGCCTGGTGTGTGTTGGCAACAGCATTGGTTCCAATATCAGTCCCCCAGCGGGTGCAGGGGTGCCGGCGGCTGGGCGGCTAAGAACTCGGCCGGATGCTGGCGGAGCTCTCAGGCTCCCAGGTGCAGGGCTCCTGCTGGCCACCGAGAAGGAACAGATGCTGAGTGTCAGGCTGCCCCCGGCGCCCGAAGCTGAGCCTGCCCAGACCCTCAGGACAGGACGGAGGAAATCTTCAGCTAATGATTTGTGTTAAGAAACACTGTGTTTGCCTTTCACCAGAGACTGGATTCATGGGGCCAGGACCCGCCTCTGAGCAATGCCGTGAGGTGCTGCCGCGGGACCACAGGGGGGCCTCGGAGGAGTGCCCTGCACATACGGAGGGTCGGGGAGATGCTGAGGAGACAGGCAGGCTCGATGGGCGGCAGCGCTAGTGGCAGGAAATGCCCTTTCTGCGGGAGTAACATGCAAACGGAAACCTAAGCAGGAGCGGAGAAAGCCCCACACAGGCCCGGCTCCCTGCAGGCCGAAGCCAGGACGGCGAAGGCAGCTGGTGTGACAGACCCTGGAGAGCTCTGGGGATGGGCAGCGGCCAGTGCAGCTCATCACAATGGACACACGGCTGCTTCCCCTGCTCCTGGGCTCCCCTGCGTCCCCTGAGGCCAGTGCAGGTGCGAGGCCAGCCCTGGTGCAGCCGCCCAGCAGGTGTGCCTCTTACAGGCCTGTGATGAGAGGGGCGGAGCTGGAGTGGGGCTGTGTGCCTGAGGGCTGCCGGTGAGGCCTGGAGGCCAGACAGAGGGACGTGCTGAGGTTTCCAGGGTAAGAACCTGATGCTAGGGCCCTCCAGTCATGGCTTCAGCTTACCCATCACTGGGAAACGCCTGGTCCCCAGAACAGAGGCTGGAGGGCGAACAGGACGCACTCAGGACATGGGAGACAGTGCCCTGGCCTGCTCCCGCCGGCGAGATCTGCCCGTGGGCACTCCATGGCCCCCGGGGGCTGGACAGGTCTGCCCTGCCTCCTCCTATCGGACCTGGGCTCTGAGAGAGCAACAGGCTGGGAGGTGACAGTGGAGAGGCTGCCTCGGCTGGGACCTGCCTGGGAGTCAGGGCTTTCCTGTGAGTGGCTCCGAGCCCAGGTGGTTGGGGTGTGGCAGAGCCAGCCTTCAGACATGTGCCAGCGGGGGCAGGCCAGGTGGCAGCGTTGCCACTGTCTGGGGCACGGGTGCGCCTGTACCTTGGTTCTATCTCTAGAGCAGCGGTTCTCAACCTGTGGGTCACAACCCCTTTGGCGGTCGAACGACCCTTTCACAGGGGTCGCCTAAGACCATCCTGCATATCAGATATTTACATTACAATTTATAACAGTAGCAACATTACAGTCATGAAGTAGCAATGAAAATAATTTTGTGGTTGGGTCACAACATGAGGAACTGTAGTTAAAGGGCCAGAAGGTTGAGGACCACTGCTCTACAGGCAGGGCCAAGGCAGCCTTCCAGCCTGAAAACAAGATCTGGGCTGGCCGCGACCTGCAGGTGCTCGGAGAAGCATTTCCGTGGACTCAGCGTCTCTTGGTGAACGCAGGGAGCGGGGCGATGACCTAGCAACCCTGTGGAGCTGGGCGAGTGTGTCCAAGCCAGGGCTGCACACCTTCGCAGGAGTGCTGCCAGGGGAGCACGCCCCTGGGATCAGACCGGCTGATGTGCGGACACGGACTTCCACCAAGCTCCGTACCAGGGTTTTCAGCGCTTTGGGGCTCCATTCAAAGGTTACTTCAGGTGTCTCCGCAGGGGGAATGGGGCTGTGTCTGCAGCCTCCGCCTGCGTCCCCCCTTCCCCGCCCTCCCGGGCCTGTCACTGCCCAGCAGCCCAGCAGCCCAGCGCCTGCCTTCCTGGCCGGGCTCCCTGCGCCCCCGGGCCGGGCCTCCCGAGAAGGAGCACATCAGAGTCACAGGCTGCAGCTTTGAGGCGCTGGCGCTCTAGAGCTTCCATTCATCCGTCAGCTCTTAATTGGTGTCTGCTGTGTCAGACACTCCGCTCAGGGGTGATTAAAAGCAAAATGATTTTTATGAAGTTTTATTGCCCCCTGAGGGTGACCGATGAGAGAGCAGATACTTATGATGTGGTGAGTGTTTTGCAGGGGTAATCGGAGACAAGAGCCAGTGTGAGCTGGGGCGGCCCTGGGCGTGATGTTGGAGTGGGTTCTGTGAGCCCTGTGGGTGCTTCTCACACCCAGGAAGCCACTGCAGCGGGCAGCCTGGCAGCAGGGCCCTGGCCACCGATGCCAGCGGCTGGAGCAGCCAGGGAAGGCCTGGCAGCAACTCGCTTACTCAGGATGGTCTGGCCTGGGAGACAGTGGAGGTCCAGGTGGAACAGTGTGCTAGCTGGTTCAGACAGGCGGGAGGTCCCGGGGTCCAGGAGGGAGGTCCCGGGTGTAGGAGGGGGGTCCTGGGTGTGGGAGGGAGGTCCCGAATGTAGGAGGGAGGTCCCGGGTGTGGGAGGGAGGTCCCAGGGTCCAGTTGGTGGCCAGGCTCTGAGGAGGGAGACAGGGCTGGTAGGGCAGGAGGCATCCATAACATCAGCACCTGGTACCGCCCCAGGATTCAGCATGGGGCGCCGCCTCCCTTCCTGTGGAGAGGCTACCCAGGGGGCCGGAGGTTGCATGAGGTGGTGCTCAGCCTGCACTCCAGCCAGGAGCCACTCTGGGGGGCCTTGCTCCTGGGCGTGGTGTTCATGGACAGACAGACAGCAGCGCTGACTTGGGAGATGTTGAGCTCAGGGCCCTGGTAGCCGAGGGCCGGCCGTCCCCCGAGGGCAGCGCTGCTCAGGGTGGGCTGGGTGAGGATGGATCCCGGCAGGCCTCTGGGGGCGGGGCGGGGGCAGTCCCATTGCCGACTTTCCCCATGCCAGGCACAGTGCCCTGTGACCTTGCTACAGCGCCGCCCCCCTGGGTGGGAATGGCCCGCTCCCAAGGAAGACGGTGTGTGTGTGTGTGTGTGTGTGT
>NW_006293957.1:1443825-1449002 GCF_000327345.1 Myotis davidii
CTGATCCGGGTGAGTGTCAGGCGTCCTTGGCAGAGGCTGTGCTCTAGGCAGCCCCAAGGCCAGTGGGCGGGCGGAGGGAGCAGAGAGGACAGGGCATATCTCTGGATGGCAGGCCTGGGCCCTGAGGCTGGGCCAGCGGGCAGGCTGCGGAGGCCCTTCTCTGATGTGGAAAGCTCCTCCCTCCCGCGCCTCAGCTGCCCTGCCTGGCAGCCTGAGTCCAGGGAATGTGCCACCCTATCTGCCTCCCTTCTGGAACTACCATCACCTATAGCAGCAGTTACAGCCCATTTTATTCCAGTGCCCTTGTTAGGGGGATATGCACTCCGGGGGCTGCCACGTGGAATAAGCCCCAGATGAGGAGGCCGGGGGTGGGGGATGCTGCCCGCAGCCTGGCGCTGCCTTTGCCCCCCCCCCCGCACCTCCTGCTGCCCTCCCACCAGGACCCCTGCTCCGCTGCACTTCAGTGCGTGTGGCAGGCAGGAGCCTGGGGAAGAGGCAGGACTGCCCCATCCACTCGGGGTGGAGTGACTCTCCAGGGAGGGGTCCCCTTGCACCCGAGAGCAGAGCCACCACTGGCTACAGCCCAGGAGGCGGCCCCTGGCGCCGGGCTCCACACGCAGGCCCTCTGCTGCCTGGGTGGCGCTGGCACAGGGCAGGGGTCCGCTGTGCGCTTGGCGAGTGACATGAAAGAGCCTCAAGGAAATATTGTGTCATGGAGAGGCCGTCGATCTGGGCAGCTTCCTGTCCAGGAGCCGACTCACCGGCTCGGCAGGCTGGGGGCGCGTGGTCACTGGGGTAACTGGCCTTATTGCACCGCGTTGTGGGGGCCGAGACTGTGGCGTGTAGAGTGGGCTCTGCTGTCGCGTCCAACGGGCTTTCTTTCCTGGCACACTGGCCACAGGGAGCGAGGAGAAGGAAGCTCCCTTCCTGGCTGTGGAGGCAGGAGAGACCTGATTTAATTCCGCCGCAAGCCTCGGGCTCGGAGGCCCTGCTGTGCTGATATGGGAGAGTGGCTGGCATGAGCAGGTGGGCTGAGGGCCGCGTTGTGTGGCAGGGATGCCTCCTGCAAACCCTAATAGATGGGCACGCGAGGAGGCCGTGAGCCGGCAGCGGCAGGCTTTCAGGATCGGGAGCTGGGAGACTCCTGGTCAGTGAACCCCGACACCATTCTCCCGGGAGGAGCCGTGTCTCCCCGGCCTCCCGAAGTGCCCGCTGCCTGGGCCCAGGTTCTGCTCCTTCTCATCTGCAGCAGGTTGTGGAAGGTTGGTGTGCGGGGAGCTCCATGGCAGCCCCGCAGGTAACCCCGTGAACACCCCGTGTCCCGTTTGCAAGGCCTCGCTCCTGGGATGCGGGCACCAGGGCTCCCCCGACCAGCCTCCCGCGCTCCCTGCTGCGGGGGTGGCCGTCCTGTCTCAGAGGCCCAGTTGGCTGGGTGTCCTTGGGACATTGTTGTTTGGTGCACGGTGGCCCGTGGTGCCTGCACGTCTTTCCAGAGTGAAGCAGCTCTGGCCTCGCGGACGGAAGGTCACCGGGCCCCTCGCTGGTTGCCCGCTGTGCGCCGAGGCAGGGCTTGGGCGCCTCGGCCTGAGCATCACCCTGCTTGCCTAGTGACCCAGCGGGCAAGCCCCTGTGAATCCTGTGGCCTCTGTACAAGGAGGTCTCTCCTCAGCTCTGCTCTGCCCTGTCTCAGAGGGGGCCCGCAGCTGCGGTCAGGGCTCCCCCGTGACGGGCAGCACCCGCCTTCTTGTCCACGGCCAGCCTCAGGCGGTCTCAGTGCGGGCACGCCTCCCCTCCCTTGATACCCTCGCTGGGTCAGTCCGTGTGTGTGAGGGTGGAACCCTCATGTCCTCCCTCCCTCACTGGACCCTCCTCAGAGCTGCTTTGAGTGCCTTGTTCTTTGGCACATAAAACCCACATCTGGGAAGCTCCGCCCACAGCATGCAAGGATGCTGCTGAGGTGCAGGGCCACTCTGTCCCCCAGCGTCCGGGTTCACCATGTCCCAGGGGCGGTCTCCTAAGGGCAGCGCCGGCACCGCTGTGGCCCGAGCACTGTGGGCGGGGGCCTGAGGGACGCGAGGAATTAGTGACTCGCAGCCTCCCTTTGTGCCGACTCCTCGGAGGCCGAGAGCAAAGCTGAAGCCTGCGGGTCGGAGGTGTGGAGAGCGCCGCTGACTTCCTGTGAAGCCCTGGCCCAGCTTATTTCTGTTTAGTTATTGTCTTTCTTCTTTTGATCCCATATCTATGTATGTTACTTTATTGCAATTGACTTTATAAGCTGCCTCCCGTCCCCTCTTGGAAAGAAGGTTCATACATGCACATACACACACTGGCTCAGACGGGCACATACACACACTGGCTCAGACGGGCACATACACACACTGGCTCAGACGGGCACATACACACACTGGCTCAGATGGGCATATACACACACCTGCTCAGATGGGCACATACACACACTGGCTGAGACGGGCACATACACACACTGGCTCAGACGGGCACATACACACACTGGCTCAGATGGGCACATACACACACTGGCTCAGATGGGCATATACACACACCTGCTCAGATGGGCACATGCACACACTGGCTCAGACGTGCACATGCACACACTGGCTCAGACGTGCACATGCACACACTGGCTCAGATGGGCACATACACACACTGGCTCAGACGTGAATCTCCTCTAGAATAGACCCAAGGCCAATGTGCCCTGTCTCCCCGCCTCCCGCCCTCCTGCAGCTGCGCCGGCCTCCTGGCTGCTCCTTTTCTTGACATGTACCTCAGGGCCTTTGCATTGCTATTCCATGGGCCTGAAGTGCTCTTCTTCCCAGTACTCATTGGGCTTACTTCCTCACAGTGTTCAGGTTTTTACTCAAATACCTTTTTTTCAATGAGGCTTTTTTGTCCACTGTGATTAAAATTTCAATACCCAAACATTCCCCCTCCCTCTTCTCATATAACCATTTGTATCAGTCTGCTAGGGCTCTCCAGAGAAACAGAAGATGATAGATAGGGAGTTAGATAGATAGATAATAGGTAGGTAGATGATAGATGATAGCTAGCTAGACAGATTGATTGATAGATGATAGATAGATAGATAGATGCCAGATAAATGATACATAAGTGGATAGATTGATTGATAATAGATAGATGATAGATTGATTGGTTGATAGATGATAGATAGATTGATAGATGATAGGTAGATAGGTAGCTAGATGATAGATGATAGCTAGCTAGATAGATAGATGGATTGATAGATGATAGATAGATGCCAGATAGATGAGAGATAAATGATAGATAGGTAGATAAGATTGAGTGATAGATAATAAATAGATGATAGATAGATTGATCAATTGGTTGATAGATGATAGATAGATAGGTAGATAGACAGACAGTCAGACAGGCAGGCAGGCAGATGTGATTGTTAAGGCTGACACGCCCCCGGGTCTGCAGGGCCAGTTGCCCAGTAGATGAGACTCAGGAGACGGGTGGTGCAGTGCAGTCCTAGGCCCGCAGGCTAAGACCCAGGAGGAGCCGATGTGTTAGTTGAAGCTCAGAGTCAGCAGAGAGCCAGGGCTCTGCCCGAAGGCCATGGCAGGCAGGCAGGAGAAATCCCCTCCTAGTCAGAGAGGGGAGCTTGTTTCAGGCCCTCCCCCGCCCGAGGCCCGCCCACAGTGGGGGATGGTCTGCTTCACTCAGGCTACTGGTTGAAATGTCAGCCTCACTCAAACACCCAGAATCATGTCTGACCACCCTGAGGCCCCGTCAAGTTGACACAGAACATTAACTGTCGCATATAGGGGAGCTGTCATTCTTGCTTGTTTATTTATTTCTGGGCCCCCAAGGTTTAAAACAAGGCCTGGATGCTGTCAACATTTGTCGGATGAAGAAATTCTGTTTTCAAGTCATCAATAGACAGGGATCCTGTGAAATTCATTGACTGTCTACAATTCAAGCATTTCCTTGGCCAGATGTTATGCTATAGATTTCAGACTATTCTGTATGTGCGTGTGCATGTGTGTGTTTTGTGTGCACATGTGTTATGTGTGCGTGTGTGTGTGTGTGTGTGTGCATACCTCTGGGCAGGTTCATCGTGAAGAGCTGTAATCATTTTGTTTTGACTGTAGTGGCTCCCAGACTTGTCTGGATTTTCCATTTAGAATGTCATGAAATTTTTAAAAGAGTATTAATTTGGATTTATCTTAATTGAACTTTTAATTTATGCCTTGAGGAAAGTTAATTTTGAAACAAACGAGTAACAAAAATAGGTCAAACCAATGCTAAGCTATTGAGGATGCCTGGCCCCCTGACTCACCGGCAAGGTCTGTGAGACGGGCCACGGCCCTGGGCTTCTGAGACCAGGCATTTTGCATTAAAATTCACGCCCAACCAGTTACTGGCCAGGAGGAAACTAGTTTGAACTCATTGTTTTATGCACAAAAAATCTTTGTCTTTGCTGGAAAAGGAGAACAATGGTATTTACCTCACATACTTATTAAGTATGATCATTTGTATAAAATGCCTGCCAAGGCAGCGCATAATAGGTCAGCGCATAGTAGGTGCTCATTAAATGCAGGCGGTACCTCAGAGGCTTCAAGGATGCATGGGCAGCTCTGGAGTCAAGCCCTCAGGGACCTCCTTTCAGTCCATCAGACCTGAGCTTTCTCATCGCAGATCCATGCCTACACGGCTGACCACCATCAGGTCGCAGCTACGCCACCAACAAGGCTGCACTGCACGGCAAGATGCCTCACGTGTCGGACACGCCGTGAAAGCACGTGGGTTTCTGAGGACAGATCATGAACTTCTGGTGACGCCGGGCACTGCCGCCGGCTTTGAAGGGACTGTTTTTCCCCAAATGATATCATGACTCAGGAGTCCAGGGGCCTAGCGTGTGTCTTTCCAGTAGAGAAAGAGTTAGCCTTGGTTTGATGTTGATTTTAAACGTGTGTTCTCTGCCTTCACACTCACTGAGAGCAGAGTCAGGAGCTGGCTTTCCATCCGCGAGCACCTACTCTCCCCTCACCCGCTTCCGGTTGGGGAGCCAGGAGGAGGCTCAGTGCTGGCCTGTGGGGAGCCGGGAACCTTCTTGGGATGCAGAGAATCACTCCCTCCCCCCAGTGTCCGAGCAGGACCCACCCCACCCCCACCCCGCCCAGCAGGACCTCTCCCCC
>NW_006293957.1:1449043-1454060 GCF_000327345.1 Myotis davidii
CCCGCCAAGCAGGACCCCTCCCCCCTAAGCAGGACCCCCTCCTCCTCCAAGCAGGACCCCCTCCCCCGCCCAGCAGGACCTCCATCTCTTGACAAGGCCCTGGGGCCTGGAGGTTACAATGGCTGCGGACCTTTACTAACCCCTTAGGACGGGTCAGGGATGTGGCGCTCGGCAGCCCTGCTCCTTTTGCTCCCTCCCTGTGAGGGGGCACTAGCTAGTGCCATGGAGAGTGGGCAAATGCGTGCCAAGACCACACATGCCCTGGCTGCTCCCCTTCCGGTCCCCTGACGGGCATCTTGCCATCATCCCTCAGCCTAATGTGCAAGGCCAAGCAGGTCCTGGGCAGAGGCCCACCTCCTGACATCGAGGCGTCAGGAAAGCCGCCCGCCCTCCCCATCCACTGCCCTGCGCCTCCCAGAGCATCTGCAGCTGCGAGTGCTGCCGGGTTTGGTGGTTGGGATTCCCGACAGCAGCTCGGGGCACACAGGGCACAGAGCTGCCTTCAGGGGCACTTAGGGCGTCCTCAGCTGACACTCAGGGTGCTCTGCTGGGCGTGTCCGTGATAGAGAGTGATGACGCCGCCACGTGCTGCCCAACCTCTCGGGTGCCCCTCATGCTTCTTCTAAGTGGAGAAGCAGGGCTGGGCCTGTCCTTGGGTTTGCAGAGGAGTCCACTGGCCTGCCGGCCTGTTTTCCTGAAACCTTTGGGAGGGTGCTGGGAGCAGGGGCGGACAGAGCAGGTGCCTGACCGTGGCCGTGGCAGAGCCGCCAGGAGAAAGAATTCTCACCCCAGCAGCTGTGCTTTTCCAGCAGAAGGAGGCGGGGAGCAGAAATCGGGCCTTGTTTCCTATGCTGTGTTTTCTGAGATAACCTGGAGGCCTTCATGGAGGCGGCACACCAGCCCGAGCCCAGGCCACCCTGGCGGGCCGTGCTGCCGGCGCCCTCGTGGGAACGCGTGCATTTCCCACCCATTTCTCTCCAACAGCAGTCTGGTGATGTGCACAGGAGGAGACGCAGGTATTTTGTGTCACTGAAAATATTTTGGAAAATTACAACTTAAACATCTTGGACTCTGTTTCACAGTGGGCTTCTGCTCAGCCCTCGGTGCTTCCCTCCCCCTCCCCCTCACGTCTGGATGTGCTGCCCCGGTGCATGGGTGCGTGCCCGTCGCAGCCACTGGTGGGGCAGCTGGGCGTGCCTTCGTGTCCGTCAGTCACCCGGGTCTTCCTGAAGTTCCTTGCTGAGGTCCTTTTCCTGCTGGGCACCTCGGGTTCCACTGACTGTAAGTTAAAATCCCGAACCTCGGCGCAGCCCGTGGCGCACCTGTGCCCGAGCCCGAGGCTCCCTCTCCCGGGCCCTACCCCCATGGGCAGGCGCCTCCCGGGCGGGAGCAACACCTGCTTGCTTGTCACAGCATCCCAAGTCGCTACGATGCCAGCAGAGAGGAGAGCCCAGGGTGTGTGTGTGTGCGTGTGTGTGTGTAGACCATGCAGTTCTTGACAGCCTGGGCCCGGAGTCACCTGGCCAGGGGTCATCCTGCACCCCAACCCCTGACCTCACACAGCTACCTGCTCGCCCTGTCACTCGCGGCCCTGCCTCCCGCCTCACAGCCCGGCTCCTCCCGAGCCGAGCTCACAGCTGCCCTCGTAGCTCCTGCCAGGGCGGGTGCTCCGTCCTCAGAGCCTTAGCCACTGTGTCCTGTGTCCTGCTCCTGCCTCTGTCTGCGCATCTTGACATTCCATGGGGTGGCCATTTCCCGTCGATCCCGTGGGCAACATGGAGCCCGGCCCTAGACACCGGGACTGGTGAGATGAGTGAGTCCAGAGGCGTGGCGGTGGAAGCGTACTTGGGGTGTGGACGCAGTCTTGCCTCAGTTTCTTCCTCATCATATGAGTTGGGGGTGGGCTTCTGCACCCACTGTCTCGCGAGGCCCCACTGAGCAAGGGGCGTCCTGAGCACTGGCGACTGACCCTCCTGATTTGCCTGGGACCCAGGGGCTTCTCGGGGGGCAGGACTGTCACCGCCCAGCCCGGGGGCTGTCTCCTCACCTGGGCCTGGGACCACGGGAGGTCTGTGCGGGTGAGGGAGTAACTGAGTCCTAGCAGCTGTAAGGACCCCGCAGCCTTTTCCATTGGGCTGTAATCTCCCGAAGATGGACCAGGAGAATGTCAGAGGGAAAGTCAGACAGCAGTAAGACCAAGTCCCCGGGATCGCCCCTCGGGCACCCAAGTCCCCCCTCCCCCGCACCCTGTCCACCCTCAGCCTGGGGGTGGGAGCCACGTCCCTTCCTTTAAACGCCCAAGGACTGGTAGTGCTCCCAGAGTTTGGGGCCGATGCTGTGACAGATGCGGCACTTCCCGGTGGGCGTGAAGCATCTGTGAGTGGAGGTCAGAGTGGGGAAACCCGGGGCCAGGATTGCGGCTGGGCTGGGAGCAGCGAGGGGCCCAACAGAGGGAGCTGGTCGCTGCCCTCGCCTGGGCATCTGCCTCCCTGGGCTCCGCTGGCAGAGCTGAGGGGCGAGGAGAGGCTGTGCCTGCCAGGTGCTGTGCTGAGGGCCAACAGTGGCGCGACACAGGCCCTGGGGGCCATAGGGGACGGGTGAAATTTACTGACACAGGGTGTCAAGTGTGTTTGTTTCTATCCAGATTTTAGCTCCCTGCACCCCACCTAGTAGCTAAAGGAGACAAATGTGCTTTCTCCACGGGGGTGCACCGTGCTGGTGCTCCTCCCCCTGCCCCTGGAGCTCCTGAGCAGCCGCGCGGGCACCAGCGCTCCTGCCTCCTCCTCCACCCAGTCTGGCTTCCAGTTCACGGAGCTTTGGACCTGGCAGGCCCACCTTCTCTGCTTTGGGAGGCCCGTGGGCACTGCTCACCTGCAGACCTGGCTCGTGTGCATGCAGGGACTCAGTGCGCGGCCTGAGGCGGGGCTGTGGCTGCTCCGTGAAGGCCTCCTGGGGTCTGGCTTCCAGGCCTTGGCCTCAGCCACCTGCTGTGTGTGCCCCCTGCACAGGCCTCGCAGCTCTGCCCCAGGGCCTGGCTCTGGGTGGAGTTGTGCATTTCTATTGTCCTCATATGTGGGGGGGGGGGAGGCATTTCTTATTTATTTATTGACCTTTTATATTTTATCTTCTTTCACTTGTCTGTTCCATGTCTTTTATTGAAGAAATCATGAATTGATCTTGGCCTCACTTTTCTTGTGTATAAGACAGGATTGCTTGAGGAGTAATTTTACTTCATACACACACATCAAGTGCTCATTCTTGGACCTATAGCATCAAGAGCTGCTTGCTAAAATGTATAGCCTTCCCTTAGAGCTGCCAAGGCCTCACCACAGTTTCCTCCACATGCAAGGCCCATGGGAGTCAAATGATTTGGACGGAAATGTGAAGGTTAATGTCAAGGTCAGAGGCCACACCTTTCGGTCCTCGGCTTCTAAGTGGGCACCTTGCTGACAATACCCCACCGAAAGCATTTGACTGTTTTTCTGATGGTATGGATCTTCGGCAAGTATTATTTTAAAATTATTATTAAATAGTATTATTTTAAAAGGCTAGATTTCTTTAATTTGCAAGCTATTTGATTACATAATATATTCATAGTTAAAAAATGTTAAGTATGAATAAAGTATATAGTGAATATTCTTCCCTCCTCCCCTCGCACGGAGAGGGGAGCTCCTGGGTGTTTAATTCTTGCTTCTTGCATATCACCGTTCACGCCACTGGCACACAGATAAGAACCTACAGACCTGACCCCGTGTCCCTCCCTGCTGGTATTCTTGCCGTTGTTTTCATATCAGGTAGGACTCCTTGATTCTTTTCACAGCTGCATTGCTGTCGCTTTGGCCGCCAGCTGTCCCCGCACCATTCATTGAATAATTCGTTTTCTGTACTTTCCTGGGTTTGGTCCAGGGGAAACGTTCTCCCCTTTCATCCCGACTTAGCGGGTCTGACCTGAGGTTCCCAAGGAGGTGCTGGGCCTCCGTCCAGGCGCTGGTGTGTGCAGCCTGTTCTGTTGGGTATTATTCTGCACTTCTTAACCCGTCACCTACTTTCCAGGTCTTTGCGTGACTTCCCTGGGCAACAGGGTTCTCCTACAAAAAGCCACTAACGGCCGTGCGTCTGGTGCCTTCACGGTGTCTGCACTCACAGCCCCCGCGCAGCCATTGGCAGCCAGAGCTCCACAAGCAGCTGGGAGCCTGCTGCTCTGGTGGGTCCTGCCGTGGGCTGGAGCGGCTGCCAGGGGCACAGGGCCACCCTGGGAGGAGAGCGTCCAGGCGAGGCAGGGCCGGCAGCCCAGCCCGTGGAGCTCCTAGGAGGCAGACCTCCTCCCTTGGACCCTCCCCCCCTGCCATCCCTCCCAACAAATCCTCCAGTGGGAATATTAACAACAACCCGAAAACTCCACAGAATGTGAACAACTCAGGCCCTCTCGGTCCTGTTTGTCTGTCTGTGCAGTTTTATGTAAAGTTTATTTCCCCTTATAGAAGTAAGCATGCTTGTATAGTCATATGCTTCTTTTTTTAATTTAATTAAATCTTTATTGTTCAGATTATTACATTTGTTCCTCTTTTTCCCCCCCATAATTCCCCTCCTCCCAGTTCCCGCCCCACCCCTGCCCTCACTCCCCACCCAGTGTCCTCATCCATAGGTGCACAATTTTTGTCCAGTATCTTCCCGCATCTCCCACACCCCTTTCCCCCACAAGAATAGTCAGTCCATTCCCTTTCTATGTCCCTGATTCTATTATAATCACCAGTACATTCTGTTCATCAGATTATTTATTCACTTGATTCTTAGATTCACTTGTTGATAGATGCGTATTTGTTGTTCATAATTTGTATCTTTACCTTTTTCTTCCTCTTCCTCTTCTTATAGGATACCTTTCAGCATTTCATATAATCCTGGTTTGGTGGTGATGAACTCCTTTAGCTTTTCCTTATCTGTGAAGCTCTTTATCTGACCTTCACTTCTGAATGATAGCTTTGCTGGATAAAGTAATCTTGGTTGTAGGTTCTTGGCA
>NW_006293957.1:1455008-1492763 GCF_000327345.1 Myotis davidii
CGCCTCCTCTGAGTCTCCGAATGCGTTACTCTTTCCTCCTAGTTGTAGGACTTCCACTCAGCCAGCGTTCCTGTGGGTCTGGATGATGACCGTTCCGTCTTTTAGTTTCACTTTTGAAGTGGTTGTTCAATGCAGCAAACTCTGGCGTTAACCTATGCCGCCATCTTGGTTCTCCCCGTCATATGCTTCTTAATGTATTTGCATTTTTGATGAATCTGATTCAATAAAGAATTTGAAGCAGCTAAAGGCACCAAGAATGATTTAAAAACTACCTGTTGGAATTAGAGTCTAGATAATGAAGGACGAGAAATTAATTTGGGAGGAGGACCGGGAGTGTGAGTGCGTTTTGGTGAAATTGCACACACACGGGCCCCACATTTCCTAGAGGGCAGAGTGGAGCAGGGATCCTCAATTACAACTTCTACAATAAGTTGAAGGCCCCTTATCCTGGGCCAAAGCTCCTGCAGGGAGGGCTTGCCAGGCATCCCTGCGGGCCTGACTGCAGGAAGCGAGGGGCGTGGCCTCTCTGGCCAGGAGAAGGGCCTCAGCTTTGCAGGCAGGCGGGCCCAGGCTGAGAGAGATTGGGGGGTGGCATGAGGGCAATCGCAGGGGATTTTTAAAAGAAAGAAGATGAAAGTGTGAGTGTAAAATCAGGCATGAAAGTGAATATTTATTTACTGATAATATAAAGCATAAAACATCAATAAATGGAAATTTCCAAAAAATATATGGAAATGTGGACAAATACAACATCGTGCACACACATCTGCCACATTCACACGGTTCTGTGACACCCTTGCCCCATTTTTCTTTGGCTACTATTCGATCTTCTTTTCACATGATGACCTTTTTGAATTTTATTTTCTACAGTGAGACTAGAAAGATAATTAAATCTTTCCTTTGGTGTGGTTAATTAAAAGTTTTTTGATTAGAAGCTCTTAGAAAAGTTTTATTCAGCTTCTCATCATTGCTAAGGTCTTGTAAATTTAAGATTATTGTCAAATTTGGGCTTGTCTATGTGAGTTGTAAGATTGGGAAGGTTTTCCATGGCTGGCTTCTGACTTGGCTTATTTTATTTTATCATTTTTAAAAATCTTTATTGTTGAAATCACTACATATGTCTCCTTCCCCCACTGTCCTTTTCCATCCTGCCCCCGGCCCCACCCAAGCCTTCGCCACCTTATTGTCGGCGTCTGTGAGTTATGCATATTTGGTTGATTACCTCCCACCCACCACCGACCCTCCCTCGCCTCCCTCTGAGTATCCTTCTCAGTCTCTGGACCTGTTTTGTTCATCAGATTGCACATGCAGGTGAGACCGTATGGTATTTGCCTGTCTCTGACTGGCTGATTCCACTCAGCATAATACCCGCCAGTTTCCAACGTGCTGTCTCAAAGGGTAAGAGATCCTTCTTGACTTGGTCTATTTCAAATCTTGTTCCACGTGTCCCGGTGATTTCAGTTTAGTTTCTCACCTTTGCAAATTTTACAAAATCAAAGGATTCTGAGAGCCATAGCTTAGGGCCCCTTGTTAGCACTGGTTGGGCTAGAGCAGTGGCCGGCAAACCACGGCTCGCGAGCCACATGTGGCTCTTTGGCCCCTTGAGTGTGGCTCTTCCACAAAATATCACGTGCGGGCGCACACATACAGTGCGATTGAAACTTTGTGGCCCATGCGCAGAAGTCGGTTTTCGGCCTGGGCGAGTCTATTTTGAAGAAGTGGCGTTAGAAGAAGTGGGGGGTGTCGGTTGGTGGGGTGATGGGAGACGCGGCGCAGGCGGGCCGCGGAATATGCAGCGCGGGGGATGCGCACACGATTCATGCACAAGTTGAGTGAGCCAGTCAGCAGCAGTCTCATGTACAGTGGTTAGTGCTAGTCACGTCTGCAAATAGCGCGCGGGCTACGAAAGTACCTACTCGAAGCATAAAGTTACCTATATTTTTCCAACCAGCTGCAAATCCTACAGGTATTTTTGTCATCAATTTAAGAATTGTAATTCTTTTTTGTTGGTAGCTTTATTATTATTTTAGCAAAGGCCAGCTTAGGAGTACCCTCATTAAGTTAATAACAATGTACCTACCTATATAGTCTAAGTTTAAAAAATTTGGCTCTCAAAAGAAATTTCAATCGTTGTACTGTTGATATTTGGCTCTGTTGACTAATGAGTGCCGACCACTGGGCTAGAGCAACAGAGGGCCTAAGCCCAACTCACTCCCTTGGCTAAGTCTTCCGCCAGGGGGTGGCCGATGACTCCGCCCTCCTGGGGTTGCACAGCGATTTGGAGGCCGGCACCAACTCCCGTTTTATTGGGACGTGACCCTGATCAGGTTGCTTAACATCTGAGCCGCAGATTCCCAGCTTGAAGATAAAGGTCATGACAGCACACAGGCAGGGTTTCCTGAGAACTGAGTGGCACGGGCCAGTTCTTGGTGCAGCTCCTGGAATGTCAGAGGCTGTAATGAATGGCAGGCACAGCGATGCCCGGGCCGTCCTGCAAGCGGCCTTCAGCCACCTGCTCTGTCCCCACTGACCAAGAAAACTTCCGCTGCCTTTTAGCCACGACCCCTCACGGCTCCGAACCATGAAGGTCTCGCCCACAGACACGTAGAGTTTTCAAATAATGATCCCGCTTTTTGTTGTCAGTTTTCCTCTTCTCTTTTCCTTGAACTTGGGTCCACACTCTGCTGGCCAGCAGGAAGTGTAAGCTCAGAGCAGAGCAAAGGGCAGCAGCTTTTAGTGGGTGGAGTGGCCAGTGGGTGGCGAGGACCCCTGGGGGGCACAGGTGCACTAACTTAGCGTAGGTTGGGGCGTGAGGCCAGTGTGTTGTCAGGGGTGTCGGACATTCATCTCCTGTGGCTACTGGGCCTGTCCCGGGCACTAGTTTGCTCTGGACCCTCGGGTCCTGGGGACCCTGCAGCCGCCCGGGTGGCCCAGAGGCTGCTCTGAAGGGGGTGGGAAGGCTTTGCCCCCTGGGCTTCCCGGGCTGCCTGTGGGGTGTAAGGAGGGCTTGTGAATGCTTTCCCGGGGGTGGGAGAGTGGCCGGGGCTAACCCTGCGGACTCTGCTGCCCTCCCACAGAGGCCGCTTGGTGGGAAGTGCCCAGCAGGGCAGGGCCCGGGCCTCCCACGGCTGCACTGGCCACCCTTTGTCTGGGAAGCATCCACCGAGCGTCCATCACCTCTGGTCACCTCCGGGAAAGCTCTCCTGTCAGGGGCGCGTCTCCCGGCTCCTGGGCCTGGCTGTGCCGGCAGAGGACCTGCGTCCGACCTGACTGGGAGCTCTGTGGAGCCTCCGCAGGGCCGGGCTTCCCGCAGCTCAGATCACGTGAGGGTGCCCAGGGGAGTGGAGAGGCAGCGCTGTGTGTGTGAGCACGAGAGGACCGCTTACCCTGCCCCGTAGTAACACCATTAACCCGAAACGCAGAGAGACTGCTCCACTAGTGAATGGCGGACAGTCAGCCCTGAATTCCCATGCTTCCAGCAGCGCAGAGGTGCTGTGCCGAACTGCGGGGGCCAAATCCTCCCGAATGCCTGTGGGTCTGTTTCCAGTGACGACAGTAAACGGCATTGTAAGTAAGCCCCATGCTGGTGATGTCTGCGGGTTTGGTCACTTAGAGTTTGCTCCATGAGATGCGCTGGGACGGCCCTGGGACACTGACCTGGCACCTGGGAAGGCTCTGTGAGGCAGGAGGCGGGGTGTGGGTCAGAGGTGAGGTGCTGGCTTGCGGTCGGGCACGATGGGGTGCTGGGCTGACCAGCAGCCCCTGAACGAGGGATGGACAGATTACTCCGACAGTTTCACTGTGGGGAGAGGGCGAAGGGACTCGATCGCCTGCCTCATTGGCCTTTATTGGAATTTGTTTTTAGCTGCAATCAGTGGGGTGAGTAACCTTGGGAGGACACATGTGTTTACATTGCCCTCTAGGCAGGGCATCCAGGGACTGCGCATAAGGTTTCCAGTCAACACCTGGGGTCTGCACGGCACAGACTTGTGGGAAAGGTCAGGGAGTAATCAGGGGTGCCCATGCCGTCAGCACTCCCCAGTCTCCCCTGAGTCGGAATTTCGATACACAGGGCAGGCGGCCTTCCACACACTCCCCTTTTCTCAGAAGGTCCTCCTGACAACTTTCCAGCCAAGCCTCATGCTTCCCACAGCGGGAAATGCAGCATCGGGCCTCGGTATGAGGAGCCTGACCAGGGGGAGGCAGAAGGGCTCCGGCCCTCCCGCTCACAGCCTCGCAAAGAAATGCATCCCAGAGTCTCCTCTTCGTAAGAGGATGTGCGGCTGGGAACGGGATCTCCGTGGGCACCATTGGGCAGTTGGCCAAAACATCCTTTCTTTCAAGGACTGGACCCCAGAGCGCGGGGCAGGAGCCCAGAGGCACGGGGTCGGGCTGCAGGCAGCCGCTGGCTCAGTCGCTGATCAGGGACCAGCCCTGCAGGGCCCCTGCCTCCTGTGGGGTGTGTGACTTCACCTAGGCTTCCAGAGGGCCCGTGTTAGAGGGGGCGGCCTCGCTGTCTCCTGGCTCAGCCTGCGAATCAGGGACTAAAGCATGTTAGGCACCTGGGAACTCACCTGTACATACAGGCACGCCTCCCCCACACGCCACCTCCCTGCCCCATCCTGACTGTCCTGCACGTCATCACAGCCCTCCTGCTCCCGCCCCTGTGCTCTGGCAGAGCTGGCACCATTTATTTGGGTCAGCACCCACTCACTCCTGGTGCATGGAGGAGTCCAGGAGCTGGGAAGGAGGGAGGCCTGGAGGCGGGTCTGGAGGCTCCTGTCCAGGCAGATGGGGCGTGGCCGACTCAGGTAGCTAGTGGTCACACCAGGAGAGTTCTAATTCAGCGGGACTTTCCCAGCAAACGGCTGTGACAGAGGAAGGCTATATTGAAGTGTGCACTAGGGACTGTGTTATTGGAAGTTACCTTCTCTGAAATCTCATTGAGACCGAGGAAACAGACTGTGCCCTGAGGATGAGTCCTTTCAGAACAGTGGAGAGTCAGAGGTCACCTGGAGAAGTAATTATGCCAAATCCAATTAGCATGCACGGCATTTGGGCACCGCACCGCAGAGCGCGTGGGGAAGACGGCCCAGCCCGCGCCCTCCACTGAGGAACATGCTGCTGCCGCCAAGTTATACATGTAACTGAGCAGTGCTTAACACACGCTGGCTGGCGGCAGAGTGTGGGTGGAGCGAGTGGGGGCGTTTGGCTCGCTCAGCAGATGTGCGAGATATTTGGAAAGGCTTTCAAGTGTTTTCAACATGTTGGAGAGGAACAAACCACATTGCAAGTGGCTGAAGCATGCTTCCCTGTCCTAGGCATTGCCTGTGCTCCCTGCTCTCTGAGCTCAGCCCTCTGCAGCCCTCCAGTGAGCTGCTGAGTGGGAATCTTAGGGAGGAGCAGGGGGAGCATGGAGGAGCAGGGGGAGCACGGGGGAGCAAGGGAGTGTGGGGGGAGCATGGGAGCATGGGGGGAGTAGGGGAAGCACCGGAGGAGCAGGGGGAGCACCGGGGGAGCGGGAGGAGTGTGGGGGAGAGTGTTGGGGGCGGGGGGAACATGGGAGACGGTGGGCAGGTGGACCTTGGCCATGTGGATTGAAGGTTTTCCTTCTGTGATATTGAAGGCTGCCTCCGGGGCCCTGGCTGTTCTTTCTGTGCCTGCTCTTGCCAGCGCCGCACCATGTGGTGGCGAGTGTGTGTCTTCCCCTCTACCCGCTGTGGGCATCCCAGCCCCAGCACGGCCCCTGCCTAGGAAGGGCTCAGTGACTGTGTTTGATGGATGATCAAATCCTGGAAAGAACAGGAGTCAATTCCTGCCTACAGGTCCTGGGCTGTGAGCTTCTCCCTTTGGTTTGGGGGTGAGGCCTACAGCACTGAAGAGAAAACCGTTAGCGTCTGAAGTGGCCTTCCCTGGGTCTGAGACCAGCAGCCCACGCCCAGCTTCTCGAGTGCCCAAGAGAACTGAGCACTTGGCCCCGGCGCCCTTGAAAGCAGAGCGGGACTAGGCCGGCAGGTACCTGCAGCTGGTGGTGGCCGCGCCGTCTGTCCTGGGAGGCCAGGGGAAGTTCCTTTGTGTTTGCAGAGCTGCGCTCAGAGTCTCTTTATCTTTTGAAGAGTTGGCCAGGAATTCACTCAGGGTCCCACAGCCAGAAACTTGAACTTGGGGTTGTCACTGGCTGGAGCCACATCTTGCGGGCGAGAGTGGGCTGTGTGCCGAAGGGCCTCCGCCTGCCTCTCACTGGGACCCTCGTGGCCGGGCGTGGGCTTTGGTGGGCCTGCTGTGGCCTGGCTCCCACGAAACGCATCTTTCCCTGGCCCGGGGTTCACCGAGGCCTGCGACCTCCCACTGCTGCGCCACGGAGGGCCACCACCGCGGGAGTCCAGGCATGGCTCGCACCTCCTGGAGCTCGTGGAGGAGATCAGGGGACTTTTGGAGGCTGCTAATCCTGTTTTCCAGGCAGCAAACCCCAAATGGGGAACACCCCAACTTGACAAAGTGGCTGGCATGTCCGGCAGAGTGCTAAGCACATTATCTCCTGTAATTTCATAAAATTCTCCCCCAAACCTGAGAAATAGGTGGTATACTGTGTCCATTTACAGCTGATTTGCTCAAATAATGCAGTTAATAATAATAATAATAATAATACCACCTGAAATCTATTGCACGCTTACCATATGTAGGCATTTCCTAAAGCAGAATCATGTAAAATCACCATCTGTATATGACAAAACAGTTGAGGATCGACACTTTCCATGTTTCTCATTTTGGCTGAACTAACTTGAGCCAGACAGGGATGGCCGAGCCCCGTCTCCCTGTTGTGACGCCACCTCCTAGGAGGTGAGCGAGCTGCAGGGCTGCTGACCGATGCACGGCGGCAGCTGGTGGGCGCCCAACACAAGGAGGGATCCTATCCTGGGTCCCGCTGAGCAGGTTGGGGCCTGGGGACTGGAGGGGGGCCTGGGAGGAGGACAGGTACCCAGGTGCCCGCTGTGGGCCAGGCTTCACCTGGCAGGGCAGGCTGCCCTCTAGTGGGAGACTTTGCTGTGTGAAGTTTAACACGTTGCCCTAATTAGCTGGGGTTGACGCCTGGGGCTGCACGTCACAGACATAGAACAGGAGGGACAGCACATTCCCCAACTCATCTTAAAATGGGTCTCCCTCGGAAATGAAAACTATTACATGTACATCATTATGCAGATCAGTGTTCTTGCTTCAAAGACACCTGCTTGTGCCTTCACTAATTTGTTTCTCAAGCCCTAACCAGGGGCTGGGAAAAAGGTTGTTTCTCTGTCACCGTGCAAATCACTTCCCCAGGAGGACCGTCTCCTGGTCACCAAGTTGTTTGTGTGCGGTGGCCGGTCAGGAACCCAGGGCTTCCTGAGACGCAGGCGCACAGCGCGCTCCTTCGCAGCGAGGGCGCAGGGCTCTGGCGGGCGAGGCTGCAGATGTCTGTGGACAGAACATTCAACTCCTGGTCGGACCCACCGGGGGCGGCAGGGAGGCCAGCGGTGGGTCCATCAGACTGGGCTGTCGGGCAGGGAGCACCAGGCGGCAGAGGGCAGGAAGGACACTGGATGCTCGGTGACCTTGACCGACATTCAGCTCCTGGGCAGAGGACAGTGCCTCTGTGGAGGTCGCTGCGCTCCCCGGAAAGAAATGGTGCTGGTGGAAGGACTGGAGCTTGGAGTTGGCTTTGCTTAGGATTAAGTAACAACACGTGTCGTGTTTGCGGTGCAGGGAGCGCTTTAGTGTCCAAGGCGGTGGAAGGGAAGCACTAGTGTTAGCTTTAGTGCTGTTAGTGTGTAAACGCTCTACAGTCGCCCTTCCCTGGTTCCTGCGGCGATTCTGGAGGCCAGTGCTGCCATCATTCACGTCTTACAAGTGAGTACTCTGAGGCTCACTGGCTTGTCCTAGGTCACATCACGAGTGAGCGGTGGGACCCCAGCAGTCCGTCCGCCTCTCAGGGGGAGCGGGCCATGCGGGACCCAGCACGTACTATAGATTCACGAAGACGGCTGATCCTCGAAGCAGCCGTAGGAGGGACCGGGACTGCGAAGAGCTGCATTCTGGCCTCAATGCACCACACCCCTCGGGCTCCTGCCCTTTTGCCTCCCCGGAACCTGGTGCCCTGCCTGCTGTGATCAGTAGGGCGGGGCAGAACCGATGCTGAGGCAGCTCTGGAGTCAACCCTCCAGGGACAGGAGCAGAGGGAGCCTGTGGAGTTGCTGTGAGGTCCTCCCGACCGTCGTGGCCCCTGATGCTCAGGGGAGGCTGTCCCAAGACTCTCCTGGCTCCCGGAGAGCAATGAGGCATCAGGGCTGGCTGCAGGCTGTGCAGCTGTCTAACCAATCGGCTGAAGCCTAGGACCGGCCCCCCCACAGCAGGCCGCCCACCCTCGGGGTTACAGCGCCAGGCCCTTCTGTTCCAGGGTCACCACGCTTGGTGTCGGGGAACTCCCGCATCCCACAGCTCTCCTCTCTGCCACGCAAGCACTGAGAAGGTCTGACCCTACACGCCTTGTGGTCCTTCCCCAGCCTGATCACGGGCCTGGGCTCGCTGTGCCTGTAGCCCAGCAGCCCCTTCTCACCCTGCAGAGCCTCCCCACTGTCCAGAGGAAAGGACGACCTGCTTTCACTTTCCACCACTTTCAGAAGCACAAAAACATGAATTTCTAAAAAGATAAAATGAAATAAAAGGCACACAAGATAGAAGTTCCTCCCTCCTTTAGATTACACAGTGTAGCCTGTCCAGTTGCTAGATGCTTATAAACACTTTATCTCTGCTTATCTCATGAGGACGGAGCCAGCCTGTGCGCACCGGGCAGCCCCGGAGAGCGGGGCTTCAGAGCCAGGTGGTTTGCCGGAGTGCCCACGTTCCTGTTTGATTTCAATAAACTGTCATGTGCCCTAACTCATATTTGCCTGTTATGGGATTCATGGTAATGCTGAGTTTTAAAAACAGCTTAATCACCTGTTAATAATTCACAATAAAATAAGACAAACACAGCTGAGCATGTGATAATGGAGTGGTACACGGTAAAAACAATGACAGTGTATTCTGACCTCACAGGAGGTCGGTTAAAAATGCCAAGATATTAATCAAACTATGAGATATCACATTCAGTTTATAGTGGTTAAATGTATATTTGGTCTTGAAATGTTCCCTAATGATAATCAGATTTGTCGAGTCTGGCAAGACATGAAGAGTAATTTACTGTGGCCGTATCTCCACTTGTAAACTGCCGCCCATGCAGCACATTAGTGCACACGCAGGTCATGCGTGAGTAAGCATTCAGATAGTGTCCTGCGGGTAACAGCCTGTGCTGAAGGACTGGGTCCAGGAAAGGTGGCCACCTGGCACAGTCACCCCCAAGGCTTTGTGACCTTGGAGAAGGAATCAGGCACATCTCGACCTTTGCCCTGTAGGTGCAGGTCAGGGCGCGAGGACTCAGTGCAGCTGGAGCATGAGCCGTGCAGGCCAGGGATTGGCCCCAGCAATTCCAGTCGGAGAGGGCTGGGCTGGGCTGTGCGTGCTGAGGCCTTGTACAGATGACAAGGACAACATTGAGCCCTAACCGGTTTGGCGCACAGTGGAGAGCGTCGGCCTGCGGACTGAAAAGGATCCTGGTTGATTCCAGTCAAGGGCACATGCCTGGGTTGCGAACTCTGTCCCCAGTAGGGGGTGTGCAGGAGGCAGCTGGTCAGTGATTCTCATCATTGATGTTTCTCTCTTCCTGTCCCTTCCTCTCTGAAATCAATTTAAAAATACATTTTAAAAAAGATACATTCCAGGCGCGCATTGACTCTCTCTCTAGTTTGTTTATTCCGAGCCTCATAAGCCTGTGGGTTAGAGAACGGCCGCCGTGGGAAGGCTGGCTGCCTCTGTCCCGCGGCAGAGTGGGCGGGAGCGGGAGGGGCGGCGGCTGCCTTCAGCTGGTCGCAGAGCGCGCCCTGGGCTTCTCGGCCAGGACCACACCTTCCTGCGAAAAGCAGGACTCCTTACACATAGTTTATTTTTCTCGTTGTAGAAGCGAGTCAGCTCATTGTGCAAAGTGTTTGGATGCATCACGTTCTGTCTTGTACCTGGAAGTTTGCACTTATCCCCTTCACCCTTTCACGCGTGCCCCGGCCCCTTCTCTCTGGCACCTGCCAGTTTCTTCCGTTTCTCAGTCTGGTCATGTTCGTTTGGTTTGGCTTTTCTTGAGATTACGTGCATATGAAAGCACACTGTCTTTGTCTTTCTCATCTGACTTATTTAGCCCAATACCCTCTAAGTCCATCCATGCTGTCACAAATGGTAAGATGTCATTCATTTTTAATGCTGCATAATATTCCATTTTATTCACATCTTTTAAAAAATCCATTTAGCTATCAATGGATACCTAGGTTGCTTCCATATTTTAACTATCCTATATACTAAAACCCTAATATGCAAGTTGACCAAACAGCTGAAGGACAGGTCACTATGACATGCACTGACCACTGGGGGCCAGACACTCAACACAGGAGCTGCCCCCTGGTGGTCTGTGGACTCCCACAGGGGGAGTGCTGCTCAGCCAGAAACCAGGCTCATGGCTGGTGAGCACAGTGGCGGTGGCTGGAGTCTCTCTTGCCTCTGTGGCAGCACTAAGGACCCCTCAGGGGATGTCTGCCTGTGGGGAGCAGGCCTAAGCTGGCAGGCGGACATCCCCTGAGGGGTCCCAGACTGTGAGAGGGCACAGGTCGGGCTGAGTAACGCGCCCCCCCCCGCCGCCCCCCGAGTGCATGAATGTCATTCACCAGGCCTCTAGTTACAAATAATGCTGTAATGAACATGGGGGCCAACTATGCCTTAATAAGAAAATTTTAAAACTGTATTGAATTCTAAAGAAAAAATTTCCGCAATAATTTCATTCCTTAAAGAAATTATTATTAACTTTTGTATCTATTGTATATCCCCATATTACATAACATATGTATATATAGTATTAAATATATGTGGTTATAGTAAGAATATGTATTTATCATTTGTCTTTTCTGTTTCTTTTTAAAATCATGGAATCTCAGTTCCTCACCTTTTACCTGTGCTGGTCCAGGCCCTGAGGAGGCTGAGCAGCACCACGTTGGAGCTGAGGTTCCCTCTCCCTGTGCAAGGCACCGACTGCTCAGTGCGGGCTGGGCCTCAGGCAGGACGGCTGTGCAAGCTTCTTGTTTTGTCACCTTTGTCTCCTGCATAAGCCCTTCCCCATTCTCCCCAGATCTGCCCAGGGAGAGCCTGCTAGAGCTCGGGCTCCTCCCTCATAGCTGGGGACTTCATTTGCATGGGGCTTGGCCCATTTATAACTCCATTACCAGGAGCCGGAGGCCTGTAACCAGGGCAACCAGAAGGGATGCTTCCTCAGTTCAGACTCAGCCAGAGCTCTGCTCTGTTTAGCTGGGCTCCGCTCCCTTCTCTCTGGCAGCTGTCAGAATGTGGACGCCCAGAACCTGCCCCTCCTGTCCTTTGCCCCAGGCCCCCTCAGCTGCTCTGCGGACCAAACAGCACAGTCCTTCCCTCTTAATTATTACTGCCGAGCACCGAGAGGCATGGCATTTTCACATGTGTTTATAGTCTCCAGGGATAACTTTAATGCTGCATAATATTGTGTCTTGTAAGTAACAATTCTCTATAATTGGATATTAAAGTATCGTTCTTTGTACCATTATACTTAGTTCCCTGATGATCATCTTTGTGGATAATTTTTGTCACTAATATGCAAATTCCTTCCCCATGAAAGTCTTGGCCGTGAAACGGCCAGGACGTGTAGTTGTGCTGTGGCCGGGTTGCTCAGTGGCTGCAGTGTCATCTGGATATGCCAGGGTTCGGGCTTCCATCCCAGCCAGGGCACAGGCAAGAACCAACCAATGAGCGCGTGAATAAGTGGAACAACAGATGGATCTCTCTGTCCTCCCCACCCTTCCCCATCCCCCCCCAAATCAACAAATACAACATAAAAAGAAAGAGGTGTGGCTGGTAGCAGGCGGTGCGGCCTGCCGCGAGCCCTCCCGTGGGGTCTGCTTGTTCTCCTTTAACTGTACCATCGCTGGGTATATCACCTTCATAAACGATTTTTATAAGTGACATGGCAGCAGTGTGGTGATGGCGGGCAGGGGATGGGGGGAGGGGGAAGAGGGTATGGGGGATAAATGGTAAATGGTGATGGAAATAGTAAAATAAAGGGGGAAAAGTAACATCTTTCAACCAGTCATGACAGATGATCAGCTGCCCAGATTCTTAAGTGAAAATGGGCCAGAAGAGTCTTGTGCTTCTCAACTGAACCTTCTCTGGGTTCTGAGTGAGGGACAGCTCCACACGAGCTCCCACTGGGACTCTTCCAGGTCCACCCAGCCCCCTGCCTGCACTGACAGATGCTCCTGGTGAAATTTAGCTATAGAGATAGGCGTGCATATGTGCATTATTTGCTATAATAAGAGTCATAATCACTGGCTTCTACCGAGTGCCTGCTCTGCAGCAGGCATTTTAATAAGAGCTCGGGTACTGCTGAAAATGGGTCACACAGTTCTGTCCTTACGCAGCACATATTCTAGTGAGGGGAGACAAACTCGCATTTATAAAAATGTTAGCAATTATATAGAATAAGTCGGATAGGTTCATATAGTCATTACACTACTTATAAATGAAACAGGAGAATACGATGGAGGGGACCTAGGGAGCCTGCTTGGAGCATGAGCACAGTTCCCTCTGGAGGAAGCAGACACGTCGGTGCAGATTGCTTCCAGAGACAGTATTTCTAGAGGAAAAACATGCACAAAGACTCTCAAGTAGGAACCGTGTTGGAATGTTCTGGAAGCAGCAAGAAGGCCGGTGGCTGTTTTAGAGAACCAGGAGGAGGAGGGAGGCGTTCTTAGCGAACAAAGCAGGTCAGACCATGGGAACGTTGTAGGTCATGCTTAGGACTATGCTCTTATTTAATTGGGAGCTAGGGGAGCCTTTCCAATAAGGAGGGCTATGAAATAATTTATGTTTCTGAGTGTCGCTCGCCTGCTGTGTGAGGGAGGGTCTGTGGCCAGGATAAAGCAGACTGTGCTATTGTCAGAGACTTCAGTCAATACGAGTTTATTTCTGGTTCATGCAGTCCATGGCTTCAGCAGTGTTGTCCTTGACTTACCTGCCCCTAAAAGCCGTGCGCGGGGAAGGGGATCAGCACCTGCGTCCTAACGGGGAATGTTTGCAGAAGCAGCTCTTTGATTCCGAGTGCACGCAGGTCTGTGCTGATCCTTCCATCTCCTCTGTAGCGCCCTGGAGGCCACGTGTTTACAGGTGTAACCAAAAGCAGATGTGATCCCTGAGTCACTGCACGGAGAGGAGAGCGCCTAGCGGTGACCCCAACATTACTAAGCTGAGGCTGAGAAATTGAAGGGAACATACTGATATGTGATGGACAGTAACTGCCTGGTTACATGAGGCTGGCATGGAAATAGTAATAATCAGGATATCAATTACAAGGCAGTTTCAAGGATCTCACTGGGAATGGTGGCTGGCATTGGGGAGGCACAGTAGCCATGGCTCAGTGTCAGGATGCATTTCAGAGCTGCGTAGAACCCGAAGCAGGTGCTTTATGTGGGAGGTGAAGACAAGGATGACTGGCATCTTTGACTCAAGCACCTGGGTGAACCATGATGCTTGTAACTGAGATGAGGAAGAAAGTGAAAGATATTGCGTGATGTGTATTTATAGAGTTTAGGGGTCAAAGGTTATCTTTTGGAGATTTTTGACTCTGAGATGTCTGTTTGGTATTCAAATGGAGATGTCAACTTGAAACCTGAATATTGGAATCTGGGGCCCAGGGAAGAAATCCGATCTAGGAATATAAATTTGGAAGAGATGATAACACTGGTGGATTTTAAAACTCACAAGAATTTGCCAGCAATACTATTATTTTCCCCATTTTAAAGAAACAAACTTTGAGGCTATAAAGCTTGCTCACTGTCATAATTATCATGTCATTGAGATAGGGTTCAAATTCAAGTCTGTCCACTCATTTTGCCAAAGATAATGATTGCTCTAGTGTTATCAACATAACATCAACCTTTTGTTTCCTTTTATAGCTTTCAACCCTCTTTTTTTCATATATGGTTTCACCAGTGGAGAGAGTATATAAAAAAATTCCTACCTTCAATTTCAGGTGATGACTATGAGACATAGGATATTCAAATTAATTGACTAAGGTAGTATGATATTTCTCAGGCAACCTTATTCTTGGTTTGCAGGTTTTTCAACCATACTGCATTATATTATACTGCACTGCCTCAGTAAAAGGGGTCACAGGAACACTTCACTCCATCTCACTCACTCAGTTCAGGTGCAAATGTCCTTCCTGAGTATTTGCTCTGAGCCCAGGGCTTTGGAGGCCAGCAAGAGGCAGGTGCTCTCAGCTGCCACCTTCATTTTTAAATTTTTTATATTTTATTTTTTAAAATATATATTTTATTGATTTCAGAGAGGAAGGGAGAGGAGAGAGAGAAACATCAATGATGAGAGAGAATCATTGATTAGCTGCCTTCTGCAGGCCCCCTATTGGGGATCGAGCCTGCAACCCGGGCATGTGCCCTTGACTGGAATCGGACCCAGGACCTTTCAGTCCACAGGGCAATGCTCTACCCACTGAGAAAAACCAGCTAAGACTCAGCTGCCACTTTTAGATGCATAGTCCAGATGGCCAGATGTTCCTTATTCCTCAGCCTCGTTTCTGGCACACAGCCTTAGCTCCTCAGTGGCAGAGCCCTCTGCACCTCTCCCCAGCAGTGTCTTGATCGCTCTTGTTTTTACTGTTGTGGAGATAACGAAGCTTTGTTTGCAGTACCCTCGGATTTGGGTTACATGTGTAGTCTAAAGAAGAATTACTGGTCCTGGAAGCAAATACCATTTACCTTCTAGTTACGAATGATGAAAGGGAAAATTAGAAGTGAGAAGAACCATTTCTTCTCCTACACTGTCTCCATAGCCAGCTCAAGGCATCTACGATCCCAGGTAACGTTTTCCCAACTATTCCTCTTGGTTCCCATTTCCCCATCTCACTCCTAAGTTATATATGCAGGGGTAAATTTTTAATTCTTTCATTGTCACTTCTGCAATACATTTTCAGGGCAATATTAGTTGTTTGACTCCAGTGCTGAGGGGAACAAGGGTCATTTGTCTTCTTGCAGTTAGAGGAACCTCTGAAGTGCAGGCCACGAAGAGGGGTGGGAGGAGGAGGGATGAAACTGTGTGGTTCCCACACTGCACCGGCAGAGTGAGGACCTCGCTCCTAGGAGGTGCATGGAACTTTGGGGGAATGGAGAATGCCAACCTCGGGAATGTGTCTGGGTTCTGCACCTCATCAGTAGCCTCAGAGTCTAAATGAACATTCGTCATTTCTTTCTTTCTTCATGAAATAAGGAAATGCTTACGCAGGCCCGACTATGTGCAGAGGAAAGATTTTAGGGGGAAAGTCCCATGGTCTTGGATTTAGAAGTCTTGAGTTTACTGCATCCCTAAAATATTAGGTAGACATGCAAGTCTGAGCCTCAGTTTCTCCACTGGCAAATGTGAGGATAATAATTTCTGTTCTGCTTTACTCACAAAGAGTTGGTGGCAGTTAGAGGAGATGTGGGTGGGGCCCTGCTTTGAAGAGGAAAACCAAGTCCCCCTACTGTCCAGGAGGCATGTCCTCTGTGTGAGGACACAGAGAGGAGTGAATCAGCCCCTCCCTTTAAGATGAGCACAAGGATAAATGAATAGGAAACTTACTGCTGCACAACAAACTATCCCAAAATTTAGTGGCTTCCAACAGAAACCACTGTATTACATTTTATAGACTCTGTAGGTCAGGACTATGGGCAGGGCTTGGCTAGGTGAACTTTTGCTTCTCCTGACGTCACTTACTTGCACTCAGCTGGCAGATGGGCAGTTGGTGAGTTAAGAGCTTCCTTGGTGTATGGAACACCTTGGGTGATGGATAGAAGCCGGAGCCCATGTGGCGCTCTCTGCCAGGGCACCTCATGCGGCCTCATCAGCATGTGTCTCTGGGCTGTTGGATACACTACATGAGCAGCTGTCACAAGACAGCTCAGTGGATATAGCCTGAGAAATCACAGAGTTGTTTTCACCATAATTTGTAAATTCCGTCAAAATTCAAGGGGAAGGAGAAGGTTAGGCTCTACATGTTGCTGGGGGTGTGGCAAGGCCACATTCCAGAAGAACATATGAGACAGATGGTGTTGTTCCAACCTTTGGACCACCCAGTCGGTTGTAGCTCTTCCTCTGGGCTAGATCCACACCCTCCCAAATGAAAACCATTCTCTCACCTTCCCTCAAGGGCCCCAGAGTCTCACTGTGATGGCATCACATCAAAGTCCAGAATCTCATCATCCAAATCAGGTCAAGGTGAGAATAAAGCTCTTGGGTGCAGATTCTTGGATTCAGCTCTCCCAGTGGAGTTGTTCTCAATCTGAAGACCTCAGTGTAAAAAAAACCAAAAACACCTGAATAGACACCTCTCCAAAGTGAACATACAGATGGCCAAGAGACACATGAAAAAATGCTCAACATCACTCATGATCAGGGAGATACAAATTAAAATGACAATGAGGTACCACCTCACACCTGTCCGAATGGCTACCATCAACAAATCAACAAATGACAAGTGCTGGCGAGGATGCAAAGCTGTGGTACATTTACACCATGGAATACTATGCAGCAGTAAAGAAGAAGGCTCTCTTACCCTTTGAGACAGCATGGAGAGACCTGGGGAGAGTTATGCTAAGTGAAATAAGCCAGTCAGAGAAAGACAAGTACCACATGGTCTCACTCACATGTGGAATCTAATGAGCAAAATAAACTGATGAACAAAATAGGTCCAGAAGCATAGAAGTAGGAACAGGCTGAGGAATCTCAGAGGGAGGGAAGAGGGTGTGGGTGGGAAGAGATTAGCCCGGGAATCATATGCATATATGCACAGCTCATGGACACAGACAGTGGTTTGGTGAAGGCCTGGCGGGGTGTGGGTGTGGGGTGGAGGGGATCACTGGGGTGAAAACACGAGGGCATCTGTAATACTTTCAACAATAAAGATAAATATTACAAAAAGGAGGAGTATTTTAATGGAAAACAAAAGACAGACTACTGACCTCCTATGTTTAATATAGCGTGGGAGACGCTGCCAGGGTACCAGCAGTAGCAGCACCGCCATGGGGGGAGAGTGGCCAGGAGGCACCCGAGGCTGGCCACCGGAGGCTGAGAGCCCTCCGGGCTGTTATGAGCATCTCCATTAGAGCCTGCAGGCTTCCCCGCCGGCTCGGCACTGACCCACCCTCCGGGCTCTGGGTGTGCCTGCTAAGGCATCCTCATGTTTCCCTAAAGGCCCAGTCCTCACAGCGAGAGGTGTAGGGATATAACCGTCTCCTCTTCTTTTCGCATCCTTTCTGTCCCATTGTGTCTGAGCTGGCTCTGCTTGTCATTACGGTTCTTCCTAAAAGTGTGTGGTTTCTTATGAAGTTCATTCTTGTTCATTACAAAGCTGAAGACACAGTGCAGACTTGGGGGACAGGTGTCCTCTGGCGGAGCTCCCTGACAGGCTGCCCGGAGTGTTAGCAGCTCTGCTGTGCAACCAGAGGGCCTGGGCCCCACTGGGGGTGGGGTCAGGGGGCGTGGGAACCAGCACCCGTGCGCTCACTGTGGCGTCTTTGCTGAGTGTGTCCGTTGTGCTTGCTTCCTGGTTCACATTGCTGTGTCACCTGTGAGATTTGTTCTTTGCATCAGGAACTTTATTATTTTGGAATTTTCTGCTGGAAGAGACCGCAGATAAGCAATAGTTTTATTGTTGAATTCAACAAATCATGGCTTCTATGTCTTAGAATTGTAAAACAAGGGTCCTTGTTCAGTCTGAGTCCTCTCTCATCGCTGCTTCCATTCTCCACAGCGACGAGGACACAGGGTGCCTCCATGTTCTCCTGGTACTTTCTGAGCCAGACCCACCAGTGTATTACATAGACTTTCTAATTTCCATGTTTCTGCTGGTGGTAGCTTTGCTACATAACAGGGGTGCCCATTCCTCTGGCTTCTGATCGCTTTTTCCTCTCTCTCCTCTGAACGCCCACAGCCTGTCTCCTTGGGGCCCACTTTGCTTCCACTGAGTTTCTTTAAGGTCCTTCTGGGTTCCTCCTGCGACACGGCCCAAAGCCAATTCTACAGGCTTTGTATGTTCTCTGTGGCACCCTCTACTTCCGGGTGTCATATGCTGTTCAAGCTACTATTACTGCAGGACAAACGTCCCAAACTTGCTGTTGTAAACAGAATTATTTTTAGATCTTAAGTATTCTGCATGTCAGAAGTTCGGTCAGGGCTTGGCTTGATGTTTCTTTTAATGAGCTGAGGTCACTAGATGGTTCTCGCTGGCTGACGGGCCGATCCTCACATGCCCAGCTTTACTTGCACGCCCTGCGAGTCATCGGTGGCAGGAGGGCTGGAGTCCTCAGGGACTGTGGCCAGCACAGCTGACCACCTGTAGTTTTCCAGCATGGTGGTATCAGGGCTGCTGTGTTTTCCAAGGCAGCTGGCTTCTCCTTGGTGGTTTTAACTGGGAGGTGATTCTGTGTCCTAAGGGGTACTTGGCAACATCTGGATATATTTTTGGTTGTCATAATAGGAGATAGAATGCTTTCGGCATCTAATGGGTAGAGGTAAGGATGCCATTAACATTCTACAAAGCATAGGACAGCCCCTGTGACAAAGAAAGATGTGGCCCAAAATGCCACTCCCATCTGCTCCTCCATCACACCTCTGCGGGGTCCAGGCTGAAAGCCCTTCCCACGGCCAGCCTCCCGGCCAGGCAGCAGCTCGTGGCCTTGTCCAAACTGGCTGGGCGTGCAGCACCGGACTCAGACCAGCTTTTGAGAGCGGGTTACCTCCCTGCTTAGGGAGCAGGCGGAGTCACTCCTGGAGCAGCATGTGGGCTGGGAAATGTGGTCACAGCGCCTGTGGACAGTACACCCTTCGGCACGGCCCTGTGGGGATGTATGGAGGACCGCGGTCCGTACAAAGGGGCGGCACAGTGTGTTTGGGGCGAGTCAGGTCTGTCCCTTCTGGTTACGGGATAAAGTGGGGCTTTCTGAAAACATGGCAGAAAACAATTTTTAAAAGTGGTAAATTAAATCTGAAAGGATAGTGTTTTGAAAAGTTCAATCGGAGGTAGAATATTCTAGATGGAGGGAAGAATAGAATAAAGATGCCAGCTACTAGGGATCAGGAAAGCGGGACCTTTGGGTGAAATCAGCCTGCCATTTTAGTTTGTAAGTGATTCTAATGTGCAGCCAAGGTTGAGAACCACTGTACTAGAGGCTCAATGCACGAAATTCATGCAAGAGTAGGTCTTCCCCGGGCTGCCGGCACTGGCTTCCCTCTGGCACCTGGGACCCGGGCTTCCCTCGCAGCCCTGGCTTCATCTGGAAGGTCATCTGGAAGGACGTCTGGTCTAATTAGCATAATAGACTTTTATTATTATAGATTTTATAACAGTTTATAGCAAAAACGATGTTCTCCTTTGAATAGCCTTTCAACATGGTAGGCAGGGAAGGTCTTTTTATTCCATGTTCTGGATATGAGAGTGGAATTTCAGTGAAGTTTCAGAGGTGCTGGCTGCGGCGTTCAGGTAAGTGGTGGAAGCCAGAACAAGGTCTGCTGGCTCACGGACTGCCCGTCCCACGCCTCTAAGGCCCCGTCTTCTTCCACGCTCTGTAGCGGGTACATGGCACGTGATCTTTAAGAGACATGGCATCCAGGCAGGATGGAAACCGGAGATGGGAGCAGCGAGGCATTCGGGGTTCCGCAGCCTGGGGCTCGCGGCTTCGGCCGAGTTCAAAGTACTGAGACTCTTGAGTTTCAGAATCAGGGGTGGACCCCAGGGCTCGGGGGGGCTGGGGGGAAGCTCTGGAACACCGCTGGGTCACAGTAGGGCCAGAAGGGAGGACACGGGGTCATTTCCCCTGCAGCCTTGCTGGGTGGAAGATGGCTGAGCGCTGTGAGCTGTGGGAACAGACCCCACTTACGGAACCATGACAGGACCTGGGATGGGCTGTGTGCACTGTGTGGACACCCCCTACCACTTCCCTGTAAATCAAACACGTTCTAACATGAAAACTTTAAAAATAAGTAAGAGTTTGCCGGACTCAGCTGAAGAGGAGCGGCACTTGAGGCAAAGGGACTGGATGCGATGTGCCAGGAGGGACCGTGATGCGCGTGGACATCCGAGGGGCTTGGCGGCGGGGGCAGGGGATGCATGTGGCTGTGAAAACTGCAGTGAAGCTGAGAGTCAAGGTTGGGTCTGCATTAGAAAGGCCTTCCTTTTAGGCCAAGCTTAAAAGTGTTAGGATTTATCCTGTAGAAAATGGGAAGTCATTGGAAAAATTTAATTAGCGCAGTCATGTTTGAGTTTGTTTATTGTAAAGGTACCTGTCCCCACCTGGGAGGGGCTGGGAGAGAGGGCGTTGGGGTGATGAGACCAACGGGAGGCGGTGCAATTGCTGGGATAGAGTGCCGCTGCCCTGCGCCCGGCAGTGGCTGGAGGCCCAGGGGCGTGGACAGGCCCCGAGGGGCAGTCCGTGGAGCGGAGTGGAAACCCAGAGGATCTCACTTCATCCCACCGCTTCTCCCAGCCCCATTCTCCATTCCACGGCTGAATGCAATCCCAGTGGAGACACCGGTGGAGCTGGCTGATCAAGGACCCGCGGAGCCCATCGCAGGCCCTCACCCACGCCGGGCATCACGGGTCGGAGGAGTGCCTTCACCCAGGCCAGGGGGTTCGGCAGCAGGTGTTAGAAATGCCAGTCCCCGTGCCGGACAGAGTGCCCTCCCTGGAATGGGTCTGTCACCACGAAGACAGGCTTGCCTCCAGGATGTCTCTGCAGGGGTCCAGCCCTCAGCCCAGGAGGTGCAGCAGACCGCACCTTGGGGTTCAGCGGCCCCAAGGCCTGTGCGCCATCGTGGAGAGCAGGTGCGGCGGCCAGCATGCACACAGGGCCCTGTGGGCATGTGAGAAGTTGGGCCAGTACCGTGTGGCCCTTTAGGCTGAGTGTGTGCTCTTCCTCTGAGCAGCGTTTGAATCCGCTGCAGGATTGCTCCGGGCCCAGCGCCGTTCCCGAGACTAGGGGAGACACAGCGTGCGGTCTCCTCACTGCGCCAGTCCCAGAGCTTGGTGTCTCTGGGGTTCCTGAAAGGGAGTATTGGGTAGATCTTCACTTTGCTCTTCCCTGCAGTGCCCCTAAGATCAGTCCGTGGTCTGGGGAGCTCCTCAGAGCAGCCCCGCTCTTGTCCGAGCAGCTCGTCCTCACAGCAGGGCAGCCTGTAGTCGGGAGTGTGGGCCTTCGTGGTCAGGCCTGAGTGACAGCAGGAGTTTCCAGGTTCCTTTTAGCTGGTTCTGGAGCATGTGCGTCATCTGCTGTGCCTGCCCTAGGCCTCCGGGTGCAGCATCTTCCAGGTGAAATGGCCCCAGATGCGAGGTCCTGTGTGCAGCCGCTGTGATGTCAGGGCTAGGGAGGTGCCGGGAGAGCAGATGTGTCCTTAGGCAGCACTACTGGTGGCACCGTGAGGGCCCCAGTGGCACTTTTCCTCAGAGGGGTGGCTCTTCTTGGCCTGAAGAAAGGCAGAGGCTGCTTGGGACCCCTTGCTACTCACATAGAGGCCATGGGTCAGCAGCTGCACCTGGAACACACTGGACAGAAGTAATCGGGGGCCCGGGAATCAGAAAGCGCATGCGAAGGGAGGTGATCTGTGTGCCTGTCATAGCTGGAGGATCACTGTGCTAGTCCATACTGTGGGTCATGATCTTGGCTACACAGTAGAATCGCCTGAGAGCTAAAACGTCCACATCTTCACCACAGACCAGGAAGCTGAGCCCTGCCGGCGGGCTGGGCTTGGGGAGGGTCGGACGCCCTCGTAGGAGAGTCTGCTCTGCCCCATGTTAGCGCTCACCTGGCGGCTGGAAAACAGGGGCTGCCGCTCAGGATCGCAGGGAAGCCTTCACTTCCCACGTGACCAAGAGCTGATCTGGACAAGCTGGCTGGAACTGGGGCTGTACCTGCATTTTTCACCCTCACACATGAACAGTGGGGTGCCAGGGTTCTTTCCCTGCATCTAGAGGGTTCAGGAATCTGGATAAGGGCTTCAAGTAAATTAATAAAGAGACTAGACATGAAATATAAATTTGGAAGGCATTTTGGGGAGCCAGAGGAGACCTAGCTTCAGTAACCATGTTCTCTGAATCTTTGGACCCCTAGCTTTTTATTAACACAAACTGCCCTAAAGCAAAGCAGATATACATATCAAAGGTAAGGTTTGGTATACAGTAGGTATTGTCAGGTTGGGGAAACTGCCTTCTGCTGTCGGGAATCACTGATGGGATGGAGAGTACGGGAAGGGGAAGCCATTCCGAGAACAGCTGTTTCCTTTTGTCTCTGAGCCCAGAGCACCCGGGAACATGTCAGGACGCTGCAGGCTCGGGCGCAGCAGGCCTGGCACGGGATTCCGGCCTCCGTGTGCACGCCCGGGAAATGACCTACACCTGCAGGCAGGTGTGAGCGCTGGGTCTGCCACAGGCCCCAGGGGTGGGGGGGACAAGCTACACCCCATCACCTGCTTCTGCGGAGCGCCATCCTGCACCGCTGGCGGTGGCCATGCGAATGCCAGGCCCTCTGGTCTGGGAGAGTCAGAGGAGTAACTGAAGGGAGAGGGCACTCTGTGGGTGACACGGTGACCGGGCTTCAGCCAGTGGACAGGATGAAGCGGCACAGACGGTCACTACAGAGACAGGTTTTGACCGTTGGTTTCACTGGAAGAATGGGGCAAGCCCTTGGGCAGCCTCCTCTGACACTCTTGTCCCTGAGGGCGGCCCCGGGTCTCTGAGGAGCCCCGCGGTCAGTGCACCTGCCGTGCCTCGGCCGGTGAAGGCAGCAGCCGCAGGCTGTGCACAGGCGCCATCGGCCCTCACGCTCCCTCTTTCCTTCACAGCTGGCCACGTGGGACTCGGAGAAGGGCCTGAACGGCAGCCTGCAGGAGAGGCCCATGGGCAGCCGCCTCCAGGGACTGACTCTCAAAGTGGTGACTGTCTTGGTAGGCTCCTGGGCTCCTGGGCTCCTGGGCTCCTGGGATCCTGGGCTCCTGGGCCCGAGGGGAGAGGGGTGGGCGGGCTCCTCCGGCTTCTGAGGCGGAGGTGTGTCTGGTTTCGGGCTAGGTTTGGAGAGACGGGATCTTCCGTGGTGGCCTGAGCTCCCACAGGACTGTTCGCGCCATAGTCAACGTGGTGAGGACGGAAGAGCACGGCCTCTGCCTCCCAGAGGCGTGCAGAGCAGTGGGTGCGAGGGGACGTTTCTCGGCACCCAGCACCCCTGCTGGGCCACGTGACACAGGCTTCGTAATGAAGACTATTGGTGGCAGTTTTTCTGCACAATTGTCCTGGAATCATAAACATTACCTCATCAGGGCCTTAGCGACATCTTCCTTTCAGTTTCTCCTCTAACCTGTTGAGAACTGTAGGAGGAAGCTTAGGTGAGCTCTGGTTAGCAGGCGGGCAGGTGCAGACCTCCCTCTGTCCAGGCAGGCACACCCTCGCCAGCAGCGCCCTCTGTACGCACACCACAGACAAGCAGCACATCCCTTTCCCTCAAAAACCGTTACATTAATGAGATATGTTTGCCAGAGGCTGCCCCTTGTTCAGGGCCACAGGGCGGGTGGCAGCGCCCGGGCGTTTCCCAGACGCCACGCCCCTGCAGGAGCATGTGGCTGTGTGCAGGGCGTGGCTTGGGATTGGGATTCAGTCCTCTCATCTCCTGTCCTTTGACTTATGATATGCTCATGGCCCATGAATCAGCATCCATTCCCTAGTGCAGCCTGGTAGATGCTACGCTTCTCTCAGCCCAGCATCGCAGACCTTCATTGTCATTAAGCTCCTGGATGAGAAATATCCATGCCTCTTAGCTGGGTCCTGAGGAATGATGGCATTTCCTAAGGGCAGAGCTTGGGCTGTCACAGGTGAAGGAGTGGAAGGAGCCGTGTGACCTGGGGGACAGGTCGGGGCAGAGCCGGGACTGTGCCCCATGGCATGCCAGCCACAGGGCCTTCCAGCATGACCGAGTGCCCGGAAAGGGCAGAGGGCTCAGGCTGCAGCCTCACCAGGTGAAGGCGTGCACTGTCTGCAGCATTCCAGCTGCCGCCACCAGCTCGGTCTCGGCACCTGGGCATGTGGCTGCTGGCCTGGTAGGTGTTGACACTGCTCATTCTGTGGCCTCAGGAGGAGCCCTTTGTGATGGTGGCCGAGAACATCCTCGGGCAGCCCAAGCGCTACAAAGGCTTCTCCGTGGACGTCCTGGATGCCCTGGCCAAGGCCCTGGGCTTCAAGTATGAGATCTACCAGGCACCCGACGGCGGGTATGGCCACCAGCTCCACAACACCTCGTGGAACGGGATGATCGGGGAGCTCATCAGCAAGGTAGGTTCCCGAGCAGATCCCCGGGGGCACCCTCGCCTGCCTGGGGGGGAGAGGGTACCCAAAGGAGGCCCATTGAGCAGCAGGTCCCTGGGGGCAACCTTCCTGCCTTGGGGGGGAGGGTACTCAAATGAGGCCCATTGAGCAGCAGGTTCCCGGGGGCACCCCGCCTGCCTGGGGGGGGGGATACCCAAATGAGGCCCATTGAGCAGCAGGTCCCCGGGGGCACCCCGCCTGCCTGGTGGGGGTACCCAAATGAGGCCCATTGAGCAGCTGGAACCTTGGGACCACAGTTACCACTTCCACACATAAGCGCTCTCTTTCTCTACAATTGTCTTCCCACCATGCCCCGTTTCCTGCTCCTTTGCTCAGTCCCTGGCTCTCTCTGTTTTCCTTCTGTGCCCATTGCTCCACTTCCTGAGCAGCCTGTCCCTGTGCCTGCTCTGTAATGTACTCCAGGAAGCCCACCCCCACATGTGTGCTGAGGGGGGGAACTCGTTCTCAATGGGGGCATTGCTGATGCCAGTTCTCCTCCCTCACGTGGCCCATCAGTGAGGTGCATGTGTGTGTGTGTGCATGCGTGTGTGTGTCTGCATTGCTTGCACTGTGTGTGCAGCTGGCATGGCATTCCTCAGCCAGTTCCAGTTCGTCCACCAATATGGAACCATTACTCCTCTCCCTGCTGTGGAACCCAAGACCGCACTGAGGCCCACACATGAGGCCAAGTCACCGTGTCCCCATTCCTACCCCTGTCATCTCAGGAGCTCTGGCCATTTCCTCACAATCATTTAGAATGGTGGCCTATGATGCAAGCCCATCCTCTCCACGGTCACTGTCACCCTGTCACCACCCACCCGGAGGTTTCTGCAGTGCCTGTGGACAGCTGTGGGGTCACAGTGCTTTGAACTTCTCACCACCAGTGACTTTTGCTAGTTCCTCACTCAGTACCCACATCCATGTATCTTTTAAATATATATACATTTAAAATATATATCCTATATAATAAAAGCCTAATATGCTAAGTGTCTAGTCAACTGGTCGGCCATTCAACCAACCAAAGTGTAATATGCTAAGGATGCTCAACTCCTCACTATGACTTGCACTGACCACCAAGGGGCAGGCGCTCTGGTAGGTTAGCTTGCTGCTGTGGTCCGGCCAATCGGGACTCAGTGAGATAGGCTGGACATGCCCTGGAGCCCTCCTGCAGTCACTCCCCAGCTGGCCAACCTCCCATGTCCCTCTCCAGCCCTGATTGTGCATCAATGGGGTCCCTTGGCCTGGCCTACACCCTCTCACAATCCGGGACTCCTTGGGGGGGATGTCAGAGAGCTGTTTTCGGCCCCAACCCATAGGGGAAGCGCTGCTTAGCCAGAAGCCGGGCTCAGGGATGACAAGCACAGTGACAGTGGTGGGAGCCTCTCCTGCCTCTGCGGCAGTGCTAAGGATGTCTGACTGACGGTGTAGGCCCCGAGGGCTCCTGGACTGGGAGAGGGCGTAGGCCAGGCTGAGGGACAGCCACCCCACCTTCCCACTCCCCACCGCCCTGTGTGCACAAATTTCATGCACCGGGCCTCTAATATATATATTTCAGAGAAGAATGGGGAGAGAGAGAGAGAGAGAGAGAGAGAGAGACAGAGAGAGAGAGAGAGAGAGAGAGAGACATAGGTCTAACTGGTTTGACTCAGTGTATAGAGCATTGGCCTGCGGACTCAAAGGTCCCAGGTTCGATTCTGGTCAAGGACATGTATCTTGGTTGTGGGCACATACCCAGTAGGGAGTGTGCAGGAGGCAACTGATCAATGTTTCTCTCCGATCGATGTTCCTAACTCTCTATCCCTCTCCCTTCCTCTCTGTAAAAAAAATCAATAAAATATATTTTTTAAAAAAGAGAGAGAGAAACATCAATGATGAGAGAGAATCATTCATCAGCTGCCTCCTGCACACCCCTCACTGGGGATTGAGCCTGCAACCTGGGTATGTGCCTTGACCGGTAATTGAACCATGACCTCCTGATTCACAGATCAATGCTCAGCCACTGAGCCATGTTGGCAGGGCACATTCATGCATCTTTTAGCACCCTCCGTGTTGCTGTCACTGTCACATGTCTTGACTACCACCTGCTGTACTTCTGGGTCTTTCGTGGCTTTGCTCTTAAACACAGCTCCTTTGCTTTACAAACCCCTAAAGGCAGACCAGGGGCCTGTTGCTATGCAGTTTCCCCAGACGTTAAATAAACCTCGTTGTAGTATACCTTACATGCCATAAAATTCGCCCATTTCAAATGTACGGTTCAGTGATTTTTAGAAAACCTGCAGAGATGTGCAGCCATCTCCATAACATAGTTTTAGAATATATCCACCATCCGGCGAGCTCTCTCACTCATCCAGTTACTTCCATTCTCACCCAGCACAGGCAGTCACCCATCTCCTGGCTATCTCCATAGATTCGCCTTCATGAACATTCACTATAATATGTGTGATCTTTTGTGTCTGGCCCTTCCCACTCCACATCTGGGTTTGAGGTTCATCCTTCCCCAAGGTTTCTGTGCTATTCGTATCCTTCCTCTTCTCCTGCCTGCTGGGCCTCCGTGGTTGATTCTCCATGTTTTGTGATTCTCACTGTTTTTGATTTCTTTTTGCCCCCAAACCCTGTCTTGATGCTATTATCTGTCCTCTGACCCTGACGTTCAGGTGGCTGCATACAGATGGGGGAATCCCAGGTGTCCCTAGGTGGGTGCATGGGCACTGTGGCTCTGCCCCAGCAGGGCCTCGGGGCAGCCTGAGCTCCTTGCCTTGTCCTTGGTCGGGTCCTTTGGCAGCATTCCTTAGAGAACGTTTCAAAAGTTGACCTTTCTCCTCCGGCTCCCGGGCCACCCTCCACTTGTGTCTGCTCCCTTGGCTCCTCTGCACCTGGCGCCATATAGTTTGCCTCCATCCTGTGCGGCGAACGTGTCCTTCACCCCAGGCCCTTTTCTCAGTCAGCTTTGCTCCAACTTGTCTAGATCCTCAAGCATGCGGACAGAACCCCTGGGTCTGAGGTTTGTGATAAGACAGTCAAAGGCGAAGACCAGAGATGCAAACATGAAAGTGTAGGAGGAGAGCCAACACCATCACCCCAGTATTTCTCCTGCTCTTGGTGTGTTGTTGGGTTTCAGTTCAGAACATCAGCACGTCTGACCCTCCAGCCCACATACTAAGCCTGATAAAATCTATGCATGTTCTCCCAATTTGAATACATAGGTTAGATCTGTTGTTATGATTGGTCATCTAAACTAAACCTAATTCTGAGGATGCCTCTGACCTCAAGGCTCAAGAGCCAAGATCCAGATGACCACTGGCCACCGTAGTGGCCTGGGGCTTGAGGCGGGCCCTCCAGCCTGGGACTGCCTGCCAGCGTCCCTCTAGGCAGGCACAAGAACCCTAACCTCTACCAGTTGGCAGCGCTCTCATCGTCTGCTTCCATCCTAATGGGGGTCTTTGATTCTTTTTAAAATGAAGCCCATCTTAGAAAGCAAGTCCTGAGAGGTGCGTTTCAGGTCACAGTGCAGCTCGCCCACGAGTCCCCTCCTGGCTCGGTGCTCCTGTGACGAAGCAGCCCCGCATGCAGGCCCCGGCAGAGGGAGGTGGGACAAGGGAAGCGAGGCCCTTTTCTTGGTGGATGGTACTCTCTGGCATAGTCTCTGCATATAAAACAATCATTAATGAGCAATCATTACTGATACATTAATGAGCTTCAAGGTAGTTGCAAAGCTCACCATACAACTTCCAAAATATTTTTGAAACGAAAGCCATCAGGGTGTGGCAGGCTGGGGGCCCGGGAGGCTTGACAGGAAAGTGGAGGGTCTGTGCTCCCAGTCTAGGGAGGACCCAGACAGGCTGGAAGACACAGGGCTTCGTGGTGTGTGGGCCCGAGGGACAGACCAGCCTGAGAAAGGAGGAAGCTGCTGGGGCAGCAGGGAGGAGCTGGAGAAAACTATACGTCACACAGGAGGCAGATGCTTTCCAGCCTCTCGTCTCCATCCACAGTTTCCTGGAGCTGCTAGGTTTGGGAGAGAAGTGTAAAGGAGGTAAGATCAGACCACTAAGAGCTGGATTTGCCTTAAAACATGTAAGGTCACAGGGTGTCACCTGCAGAATCCCGTCTTCTCTGGACAGAGCAGTGTCAGCCGCGACGCCCTCTGATGAGACCTTTTGCCTTTCAGAGAGCAGACTTGGCCATCTCTGCCATCACCATCACCCCGGAGCGGGAGAGTGTGGTGGACTTCAGCAAGCGGTACATGGACTACTCGGTGGGGATCCTACTCAAGAAGCCCGAGGAGAAGATCAGCATCTTCTCTCTCTTTGCTCCGTTTGACTTTGCGGTCTGGGCCTGCATCGCGGCAGCCATCCCTGTGGTGGGCGTGCTGATATTCGTGTTGAACCGGATGCAGGCCGTGACGGCTCAGGCTGCTGCCCAGCCTCGGCCATCCGCGTCTGCCACCTTGCACAGTGCCATCTGGATCGTCTACGGAGCCTTCGTACAACAAGGTACTTTCCTGGGTTCCTGGTGCTGGGATCGCCTGGAAGAACTTACCTGTTGGCAAAGTTCAAATCCCGATTCTCCACTTTAGGCAGAGTGGGCTGTGGCGTTCCGCCTGGCACGGTCCCCTCCCATGCCAGAATGATTCTATGCTCGCGGGGCTGTCAAACCAAAGGAATCTTGCTTCAATTTGAAGCTTTAGTGGGAAAACACGACAGCTGCTTGGCAATGACCTAAGAGCACTGCAGCCGCGTCGGACATAGCAAGCCTCCCACCCAGGACGTCAGGGCAGTGCCTGTGGAGTGACAGGACTGTGCAGCTTTCACCAGAAACAGGGACTGGGAAGTCCCTTACCTGAGTGTTGGCTCAGTTTGCACCGTAGCACAGCGTGCTCGTGGGGTTGTGTAAGGACAGGCAGTCAGAAGCTCTTCCTGCTGCCACGGAGGAGCCTGGGGAGCACTGGCTCGCAGAGGCAGCCCCTCTGAAAGCCGGGAAGAGCCATGCAGTGAGGGATGCATGTGCGTAAGGTGCCAGGCAGCCCTCATGCTGAGGTCGGAAGGACGCCTGGACCCGCGGGTAGGAGGTAGTTCCTGTCTGTGGAATGCCCGATGAGGCTCCATGTGACCTTGAAAGCGACTGGGCCTGCCCTCAGCCAGGTGGCCACCAGCACATCCTCACAGTGGGCGGAGCCTGCTAACTGGGAGAGTTGGGTGGCAGGACTTTATCCTTGGTGTTTTGACAGATACCATGTCAGGAAAAGGCCAATCCTGGCCTTCCGTGTCCTCTGGTCCTCCATCCCTCCCCCAGACTGGTGTCTTAAGGTCTTTCCCAGACTGGCATAGTCGCCCCAGCTAAGCTGGCAGCCACTTCTCTGGTCCCCAGCCCATCACCGTGGAGGCTCCCTGCCCAGAGCAGGTCCATGGGCGGGTGGGAGCAACAGCCACAGCCAATCTGCTCCGCCCCTCCCGCAGGTGGCGAGTCCTCTGTGAACTCCGTGGCCATGCGCATCGTGATGGGCAGCTGGTGGCTCTTCACCCTCATCGTGTGCTCCTCCTACACGGCCAACCTTGCCGCCTTCCTCACAGTGTCCAGGATGGACAGCCCCATAAGGTAAGACCATCCCCCTCCAGAGCTGCGGCCAGCCAGCTGGGAGGCTGTACAGAGAGGGTGGAAACTTGCCTGCGTGGGCAGGGTCACCAGTCAGTGACCGACTTGCTCCCAGACCCACAGAAGAGCTTCGCTCCTGTTGTACTTCACTTTATGCACAATTAAGTAAATGTGTAAATGCATTCATATTTCTCTGAACATTTAAATGCTTCTTAGACTAATCAGAACATTAAAAATTAACCAATTAAATTTTTCTCATTTAAACATTGATTACAAACTGGTTTAATCAAAAGTTTCTAAACATTCCATTAAAAATAATTAAAACCAAAAGTCTAATATATTTTACAAAACTTCAAACACCTTAAAATTATTTTTAAGCACATGTTAATTATCTCAGTGATTAGAAAACTTATTTAACTTGTATTTAGGAAATTATAAAAATATTGAAACTAGGGACTAAAATATTTCTTCATTTTACCAAAATGTTAAAAATATGGTATAAAAGACTTAGTTGAACATGATGAAATAACTTGGAAAGGTCTTCACAGAGAAAAATTTTAATTTTCATGAGGTCCAATTTATAAATTTATTCTTTTGTGGGTCCTGCTTTGGCATGAATTTAACTACTTGCCCAGCCCTAGACCCTGAAGATATCCTCCTGTTTTGGGGGCTCTTTTTCCTCAAAAGTTTTGTAGTTTTATATTTCAGCCTACACTTATCTTGAGTTGATTTTTGTATAAGGTTTAGGTTGAGTTCTATTTAATCCTTTATTTTTTTTTTTGTCTATGGGTGCTCACTTGATCAGCACCATGTATAAAAAAGGCTATCCTTCCTTTATTTAGTAATTTGTCAGAAATCAGTTGGACCTATTTGTGGGGTTCTATTTCTGAGTTCTCTGTTGAGTCCCATTGGACACCCCTTTGCCAACAGCCCACTGTCTTTATTACCGTAGCACAGAGTCAGCCTGGATACTGGGCAGAGTGGTTCCTCCCATTTTATTCTTCTTCGTCAAGATTGTTTTAACTATTCTAAGGTCTGCACCTTTACATATAAATTTTGGACTAAGCTTGTCTATGTCTATAAAACCATTTTGGGGGTTATAATAGGAATTGTATTCATTACAGTTGTAATTGCATTAAACCAGTTGGCTATCACTTGGTGTGAATGTTTATTGTGAATGAGTATTGAATTTTGTCAAATGTTTTCTTGACATTATTTTACATGATGATATGACTTTTATTTTTTAGCTTATAAATACAATTGATTACCATAGCTTATAAATACCATTGATTGTTTTTCAAATGTTCTATTCCTTGAACATTTGGTCATGGTTTATGCGTCTTTTATATATTGTTGGATTTTGCTGGTATTCTGGCTGAGAATTTTTGCATCTTCATTGATTAAAATATTGGTTTGTGCTTTTATTTCTTGTGCTGTTTTTGGTTGATTTTGATATCTAGGTAGCACAGCTATTTCCCTTTCAGAATCAAGAGTGAGACTATTTGGTTATATTTCTTCCCATGAAAGATGATGCTAGAACACCTTTATTTCCTTTTCTCTTTCCACTTCATTGTTTTTTGTTATAGAGTCTAAGACTTTAGACCCAGTTTACTATGGTCCTTTCTTTTCTTCTTATTTAAAAGAAATTTAATGGTTTCTCTGAGATTTTTCTTTGGCATTTTTATTCTTTAGTTTTATCCCATCCATATTTGTAGTCATTATTTTCTCTGAATTCTGGTTCAATGCTTGTTGGCTGTTTCTTTATTCTATAATCTAGTCATTATTCATACCTTTATTTTGCCGAATTTTTGTTCAGCTAGAGTAGCCCTGTGAGCAATATATTACAGCAGTGAGATACTTTCTGAGATAACATATCGGAGAATGTTTTTAGTTGCAGATACACACAAATGACCCTTCTCTGGGTCCCATATTCTGGTGGCACAACGCTCTTCTGTGTAACTTGTTCTATTGCCTGAATTCTGTAGAATTTGCCCCATTGCTCTTCCTATATGAATGCTATAGAGAACCCGAGATGATCCCACTTACCTCTTCCTTCTCCTGTCCTCTTTCCTTTCCTCGCTTCCATTCCCACTATTTTCTTTATCCTCCCCCTTTTACTCCATCTCTTTTCTATCCCCCATCCCCCTCTTCGCCTCCCCCTCTCCTTCCCTTACTTTCCTTGTCTTCCTGTCTCCCTCTCCCCCTTCTTTCTGCTCATTCTCTTCTTCCATTTATTTATTCCCTTGTGCTCCTCCTCTGCCCTCCATTCCTCTCCCCTCCTCTCTTCCCTCTTCATCTTCCCCTTTTCCTCCTCCTTCTCTCTCTCTCTCTCTCTCTCTCTCTCTCTCTCTCACCCTTCACCTTTCTCCCCCTCCTCCATGGCTTCCTCCCCTCATTTTCCAGTTTTTCCTTGTCTCACATCACTTTCTCCTCCTCCTCCCACCTCCCTTCTTATGATTCCTTTTCTCCATCATCTTTATCCTTCCTTCCTTCCTTTTACTTTCCTCCTCCACTTCTTTCCATCTCATGTGCTTTCTCCTTTATTACTAACCCTTCTAATATCTTTGAATTTTAAACATCCATCACTATTTAATAGAGTCAACCTACATGTGATTAACCATGCGTAGAATTTCCTTTTGTTCTGGGAGAGTTCTTCAGCATGTCCTCTACACTCCTGACTAGATTTTCTCCAGTGTTCAGATGGTTTTCAACTATGTTAATGAGTATATAAATTATATTCCTGTGTTTTTATTTCCACTTATCCTTTCTTCCTCTCACTCTGTTAGTATCTCCTTTATTTCTCAGCCACTGTTTATGGCAAGAGTCCTTACTATAATGAATTATAGCTATAGAGAAACAAATATTTAAGACATTTTACTTCATTTTCTTAACATGTGTTTTCTAATTATGTGTTTGGAATATTTAATGCAGTGTGGTTTAAGTGCATTCATACATTATTTTAAAGTGCTGAATCCTTTCTTTATGCCTTCATGCTGTTGTTCTTGATGTTCAGTTCGCTATTTCTTGATTCTGAGCTCTTTCCAGAAACAGGCAGATAGGGTTCCCTTAGGTCACCCAGTAGTAGGCTGGCTCCAGGTCGACACATCCTCTCGGGAGGGAGGCGTGTCTTAGGTGTTTAGGCAGAGGCAGAGCGGTAGCTGCGATACCAGCCTGGTCTCAGTGGGAAACTTTCCTTTTGGAGTTTTGTCCTAGGACAGAATTTCTGTGTCTAGAATTATGATTGATGCAGTCTTTCAATAGTAAGAACAGCCATAGTGAAGCTGTGTTACCCTCCTTTCTGAATTTCTAGTTTCTGAATCAGACAAATGCCAGTGACTGGGGTTTGTGTCCACTGTTCCCTGAAGAGCCCAGAGGAAACTAGGGGCCCCCTGTCATTGTGACTGCGAGCTGCTCTGCCTGTGTAGGTATAAAATAAAATCCACTGAGATGACGCACCTTCAGAAAACACGATACCCCTGGCTGGTGTGGTGCGTGGGCTGGAGCGTCATCCTGCACACTGAAGGGTTGCAGGTTCGATTCCCACTCACGCCATATACCTAGGCTGTGGATTTAGTAGGTTTCTGGAAAGATGAATGGTGGGTCTTTGTCTTCCAGTGACATACTCTTCTTATTAATCCAAATGACCTATACATTCTCAAACTAATAGAAAACTATTCAATAATAATTGTGACCCCCCTTTAAAATACTAATAGTTACTTTGCATCTAAATATTTTATTCTTTATTTTGTTAATGTGATGTATTTCACTGGCTGATTTACAGATGTTAAACTATCTTTGCATCTCTAAGATAAATCTCACTAGGACATGCTGTATAATCCTTTTAATGTATTGTCAAATCTGGTTGCTAACATTTTGTTGATAATTTTTGCATCTATATTCATCAAGGATATTGGCCTATAATTTTCCTTTTCTTTTTTTAATGTCTTTGGTTTTGCTCTCAGGAAAATACTGGCTTTGTAGAGTGAGTTTATAGTCATTCTTCCCTCTTTGATTATTTGAAAGGAGCTTTTTCTTGTGCACACACATCTACACATTTTCAGAGGGGAACATGAAATAAAAAAACTGAACTCACCGGTAGTCTAATTTATCCCAAGTCATTTTTTCTTTCAATCATCTTGATGTAAAGAAATGACCACTATTCCATAAAACTTGCTGTAAACTTTTTATAAAGTGATGTTTTGGGTTTTTTTTTGCAGTTTTATGGTGAATAAAAAATCTAGATGACCTTGGGTTTGGTGATGACTTATTAGATTCAACATCAAAAGAACAATCAATAATAAATTGGTAAGTTAGACTTCATTACAATAAAAACAATTCTGTGACAAAGACAGTTAAGAAAATTAGAAGACAAGTCACAGAATGTGAGAAAAATCTTTGCAAAATACTTATTAGGTAAACGATGATATCCAAAATATATAAAGAACTATTTAAATAGTAATGAAGAAAACAACCTATTTTTTTTTTAAATGAGCAAAAAAAAAAAATGAACAGACACCTCACCAAAGAAGATATACATATGGCAAAAAAAGCAGATGAAAAGGTGCTCAATAGCATGTAACATTAGGGAATGGAAAATAAAACAAAAATAAGATACCGCTACATACCTGTTAGTATGGCCACAATGCAAAACACTGACACCACCAAATGCTGGTGAGATTGAGAAGCAACAGAAACTCTCTTTTATTGCTGGTGGGAATTCCAAATGGTATAGTCGCTTTAGAAGAAAGTTTAACAGTTTCTTGGAAAACTAAATGAACTCATACTCTGTAGCCCAGTAGTCATGCTTTTTGGTATTTATATAAATGAATTGAAAACACATATGAACACAAAAACATTCACATAAATCTTCATAGCAGCTTTATTTAGCAAAATGTGGAGGCAACCAAGGTGTCCTTTAGTATATATGAAAGAGAGAAATATGTCGTTTTTTAATGAGATGTCAATTTTAAGATAAATTTATGGATAAAATGGGGGGAAATATGAGCTGGGCAGGGCTAGGATAAATCAAGTAGGACAAATAAAGCCAAATTAATAATTTTTAATTGATCATGCTATTGATGTTATATCAAAAAAGTCATAGACAAACTAAAGATGGATTAATAGCTCTTATTTAAAATCACTTTTTATTTTTTCAATTACATTTGACATACAATATTATGTTATTTTTCAGGTGTACACCCCAGTTATTAGAAATTATAAAACTTATTAAGTGATTATCTCGAAAAATCTCATACTCATCTGACACCATACAGAGTTATTAGAATATAATTGACTATATTCCCTATGCTGTATTCTACACCCCCCTGACTACACTATAACTACTAATTTGTACTTCTAAATCACTTCACCTTTTCCACTCCCCCACTTTCATCTGGCAACCGTCAAAATGTTTTATGTATCTATGAGTCCGTTTCTGTTCTGTTTATTTTGATTTTTAGATTCAGTTGTTCATAGATATGTATTTATTGCCATTTTATTGTTCATATTTTTTATCTTTTCTTTTGCTTCTTCTTAAAGAAGACCCTTTATCATTTCATGTAATTCTGGTTTGGTGGTGATAAATTTTTTTAGCTGTTTCATGTCTGTGAAGCTCTTTACCTGACCTTCAATTCTAAATGATAGCTTTGCTATGTAGCGTGATCTTGATTGTAGGTCCTTGCTTTTCATCACTTTGACTATTTCTTGCCACTCCTTTCTGGCCTGCAAGGTTTCTGTTGAGAAATAAGCTGACAGTCTTACGGGCACTCCCTTGTAGGTAACTAACTGCTTTTCTATTGCTGCTTTTTAAAATTCTCTCTTTGTCTTTAACCGTTGGCATTTTAATTATCATGTGTTGTGATATGTGCCTGTTTGGGTTGATCTTGTTTGGAATTCTCTAGGCTTCCTTGACGTGTTTGCTTATTTATTTCACCTGGTAAGGAACATTTTCTGTTATTTTTCCAAAAAGGTTTTCAATTCTTTTTTCCTTCTTTTCCCCTTCCAGCATCCCCATGATACAAATGTTGGTACATTTGAAATTGTCTCAGAGGCTCCTTACACTATCTTCTTTTTTTTGGATTCCTTTTTCTTTCTTCTGTTCTGATTGGGTGTTTTTTTGCTTCCACATATTCCAAATAGCTCAATTGATTCTTCGTGTCCACTACTCTACTATTGATTCCTTGTAGTAAATTATTCTTTATTTCAGTTAGTGTATCCTTCATTTATGACTGGTTCTTTTTTATATTGTTGATGGTTCATTAAGTTCCTTGAAGTTATACCTAAGTTCCTTGAAGTTCTCAGTAAGTTCCTTGAGCATCCGTATAACCAGTGTTTTGAACTCTGTATCTGGTAGTTTGCATGCTCCATTTCATGTAGTTATTTTTCTGGAGATTTCTTCCATTCTTTCATTTCCAACATATTTCTTTGTCTCTGCATTTTGGTTGCTTCACTGTGTTTGTTTTATGTCTTAGGTAGAGCTGCTATGTCTCCCAGACTTGGTAGAGTGCTTTGTGTAGTAGGTGTCCTGCAGGACCCAGTGACTCAGCCTCCCCAGTCACCTGAGCTGGGCACTCCAGGCGTTCCCCTGTGTTGGTTGTGTGCACTGTCCTGTTGAGCCTTGATTTCTGTTGGCATCGCTGGGAGGGATTGACCTCCAGGCCTATCAGCTGTGAGGACCAGCTGCCGCTACAGCGGAAGAGCTGCTGTGCAGGAGACACCCCTGTGGAGCAGGACTTGCCTCAGTGGGGCTTTGGTGCTCGCTGAGTCTGCCCCTTGAGTGTGTCACTCATGGATGTGCTAGGGTTGTAATCTGGCATAGTCTGAAGCTGACCACTGGGTGCACTGCCTCTGGGGCCTCCAGGAGGTACAAAGTCAGCCACTGCCTGTGCCCTTTCTGGGGCCACCCAGCATAAGCTACAGAGCAATCTGCCAATGGCTGGCACTTTTATTAGGCTCAGAGGTGCCAGGAAGAGCCAAGCTGTGAACCAAGGTGGGATGCCACTAGTACTGGGCATGTGACCAGTTTTTGAGAGGTATGGGGCATGCCGAGGCCAACTGCTCAAAAAATCCCTTGTTTGAGGGATTTTAGGGAGACCAAGGCATGAGGCGAGAGAGGCCAGTGGTGTGGGAAAGTCCCGGAAATGGCTTGGATGAGCCTGTAAGTTGGTTGAGGTGGGGTGTCAGGGAATCACCAGGTGGGGCAAAAATTATGAGCCAGGTTGATGGCGACTCAGATATGATGCCTGCCAGTCGGTTCTGTGGGGGAGGTCTCATCAAAGGAACCCTAGCCTCTGCCAACACTTCTGTCTGGGAGAGAGCTGCCCCCAGCTCTTGCCCTGATGCCGGATAAGTTAGTTCCTCCCTGTATGTCCCTGGATCCTTTCAAGCTGCTGCCCCAGAGCTGGAGCTCTGAGGGAGTGAATCCAGGTAAGTCCGTGTGCAGGCCCTTTACGAAGAATGCCTGGGACTCCAGCAGCCTCCCTGTCACTCAGTCACAAACTCCACTGTTTTTATACCTGGACGACTGAAGTTATGGGAACTTCTCTTCCCTGCACTTTAACCCTGGGCTAAAGGGTCTGGTGTGGGCCTTGGTCCCCCTGCTCCTCAAGAGTGACCCCCAGAGCTAAGATATCTCT
>NW_006293957.1:1492794-1511547 GCF_000327345.1 Myotis davidii
AATAAAAAAACAACAAACAGATGTAGGACCAGCCCATTCTGTGCCTCCAGCCCTCCTACCAGTCTCAGTGTGCTTTCTTCTTTACTTCTCTAGTTGTAGGACTTCCATTCAGACAGTTTTTGGGCAGTTCTCAGTGATGGTTTTTCTATATTTTGTTGTAATTTTGATGTGGTTGTGGGAGGAGACAGGTACCAAATTTATCCACCAGACTTTATTTAAAAAAAATTAAATTAACTGCTCTTTGCAGGCTGAACTTAAAGGCTGTTTACACATGGATCATTATCAGTTTGGATGTGAGGATTCTATTTTAAATTCTAATTTATGGATAAAGGTATTGAACAGGAATCATAAACATATGAATATGACCTGAAATTGCCTCATAAGCTTTTGGGAGGCAGCACAATATTTAAAATATGTGAATTTTAATGGCCTTCCTTGTGATAGCACTCTTCAGTTGCGTCTGCTGGCTTCACTCTCACATGCCCACTTTCCACCGTAGCCGTTCCCATTTGTAACGTCTGCAACGGAAGGCCGAGTGGCTGTGAGTGAGCAAGTCCTCCAGGCCCCCTCATTCACAGTGTGGCACAGAGCAGCATTGCTGGCATAAGCTGGAACCTCACCTTAGATCTCCTGAGTCAGAATCTATCTAATCAGGTCTCCAGATGATGTTTATTCACATTAAAGTTTGATGTCCTGTCTCTGATGATAAGAAAATTGTGTCTGAAATTCCAGTAACCGGAGTGATTGGTTGTATCTAACAAGTGAACTTTAACAGAGCTACACGTCAGTTCTTGCCTTTGGGAACCACACACCGGAAAAGGAAGGCGGTGCTTATTAATGGGACTCCTGAAAAAGAACATCTGAGTTCTTCTAGATGCCACGATGGAGTAACAACAGGTCCAGTCACATGAGACCTTCCAGCACTAACCAGCATAACTGAAAACAAATGCTGTCTACAGGCATTTTAAACATAAAGGTGCACGTGGATTGAGAGGAAAGGGAACGTGCGCTGTGGAAACAGTAACCCTGTGAAAGCTGGGGAAGCTCCAATATCAGACAAAGTAGGCAATACCAGAGGTCGGCAGTTGTCAACCATGTCATCTCATGGCACACATAAACTAACTGCTAGCGTTCTGTGGCTCACCAAACATTTTATTGTATTTTTGCAGATCTGACAAAAAAATAGGCATAATTTTGATTCATTCACACCAGACAGCCATTGTTGTGTGTCTGTTGTTATTTTTTTGTTTGACAGCCAGGGAGTGAGTCCAAGTAAGTCCATGTGCAGGCCCTTTAAGAGGAATGCCTGGGACTCCAACAGCCTCCCTGTCACTCAGTCACAAACTCCACTGTTTTTATACCTGGAAGACTGAAGTTATGGGAACTTCAGACTAGATAGGCACATTCCACAATAAAAGGCTCAGACCCTTTACCATGTTTTTGTTGTGTTTTTTAACCGGAAGAGGTATCTTAGCTATGGAGGTGACTCTTGAAGAGCAGGAGGACCAAGGCCCACACCAGACCCTTAGCCCCAGACTAGATAGCATGTTTTAAAAATACTTGAGGCACACCGAAAATTGTTGCCATAGAGTATTATACGGCATAAAGAGGCACATTCCACAATGATAAAAGGCTCAATTTCACTGGAAAGACAACACTTCTAAATATGTATGCATCTAATAATGAAGTGTCAACATTTATGAGGGGAAATCTGACAAATCTAATGGGAGACATAGTCAAATCTAAAATAGTAAAAAAATTAACTTTATTTTCTTAGAAATTGACATAAACTAAAGAGCAGTAAAGCTATAGATGTAAACGACACTGTCAACTAACTTGACATAATCAACATTTCTAGAACACTGCACCAACAATTGCAGAGTGCACATTCTTTTCTAGTGTTCATGGGCCAGCCAGTAAGATGGAGCACTCATTGGTCCAGAGGGTTAAATCTTACCAAATTTTTACTCTTTAAAGAGTAAAATGTTAAAGAGCATGTTATACTGTTATAGTTAACTTAAATTAGAAATCACTAAAATTAATCTAGAAAATCCTCAGTAAAATTTAAATAATAGAATTGTAAACTTATATATTAAAGAAATAAATCATAAAAGAGATGTAAAAAATATTTCTAACTAAATTGTAATGAAATCACAACATATCAAAATTTGTGAATGCACGCCCTGACAGGTTTGGCTCAGTGGATAGAGCGTCAGCCTGTGGACTGGATGGTCCCAGGTTCGATTGTGGTCAAGGCGTGTACCTTGGTTGCGGGCACATCCCCATTGGGGGGTGTGCAGGAGGCAGCTAATCCATGTTTCTCTCTCATCGATGTTTCTAACTATCCCTCTCCCTTCCTCTCTGTAAAAAACAATCAATAAAATATATTTAAAAAAATTTGTGAATGCAGCTAAAATAGTGTTTAAAGCAAAGTTTATAATGCTTCTGTAAGAAGTAAAAAGCTTAAATTCAATATTCTTAGTTTCTCCATTAAAAAGATAGAAAAATAAGAGCAAGCTAAATTCAAAGTAATTTAAAAAATAGAATATGTGTAATACCAAAAAATTAGCAAAGTTAAAAGTTTGTTGTCTGGTAAGTTTAATAAAGTTGATAAACCTTAAGTAAGATTAATCAAAGAAAATAAATGAGAGAAAAATGAAATGATCAATGTCAGGAATGAAATGGGGGGATTTTACCATATCTTTTAGTCCTTAAAAGGATAATACAAAAATATTGTAAGCAAATTTAGGCCAATATATTCAATAACTTAGGTAAACACAACTTATAAAATCCAATTTAAGAAGGGATCTGAATATTTATGTATCTCTTGATGACATTGGATTTACAGTGGGGCCTTGACTTATGAGTTTAATTCGTTCTGTGATGGAGCTCGTAACTCAGATTACTCATATGTCAAATCAAGAAGTGAATGAGTGAGACACGTGATGCTGGGCTGATTTTGTGGTGTTCACTGTGATGTTCGCTGCACCAACTAGCGGTGGGGTTTCTGAAGCTGGCTCGTTACCCGAATTTTAGCTCTCAACTCAAAGCAAAAAATTGGCCGAGAGATGGCTCATATCTTGAAAAACTCGTTATTTGGGACACTCGTAAGTCAAGGCCCCACTTTATAGGCCTTACTACAAGTGAAGTTCCAGGCCCAAGTGCTGTCGCTGCTCTCCAGCATTGAATGGAAAACACTGGTTGTAAATTCTTTCAGAAAATAGAGACAAAAATGTTTTAAATTAATTTAATGAAATTGGCATAACCCTGATAACAAAAACTGAAAAAGATATTACAAGAAAATAAAGTTACAGACCAATATTCCCAGTGAACTTAGATGCAAATATCCTAAACTAAATAGTAGCAGATTGAATCTAGCAATATGTAAAAATGCATCATATTCAAGTAGATTTTTATCCCCAGGATAAAAGCTTATTGGAATACACAAAAACCAATCAATGTGATTCACTACATTAACAAAATAAAGGAAAAGAATTATATAATCATCTCAATTGCTAAAAAAAAGCATTTGACAAAATTCAACACCCATTTATAATTAAAAATCTCTACATATAAAAGACTAATATGCTAAGTGTCTGACTGTCTGGGTAATGATGTCACGTAGCAATGCCCAGCTTCCTCTCCCTAGTGACTCTCAGCCCCAGGATCAGTCTCAGAATATAGTCAAACTCTGATGCAGTTAAATATTTTAACCTTCATTCTCCCTGCATGATCTACAATCATAATCTGCTTCCTGTTGATAGTTACTGCTGTGTTGCTGACAGTTACCTGAAAGAGAAGTTGGGTTGCTTCACTGGGCTGGAAAAAGTTTAGCTACATCAGAAAGCAGGTCTAATTAGGAAAGTTTATTCTATATATATAAAAGACTAAGTTGACTTATGCAGGCATGATACATATAAAACTCTCGCTGGTGCCAATCGCACCCGTGTGTTTCAATCTGTCATTGTCGATAGTGAATTTGGTTGACACTTCTATTATAAAGGGCAAATAACGACATTAAAATATTTCTTCTAATTAATTTACTTTCCATGTGCAAAAATCCATGCACTGGGCCACTAGTAAGAAAATAAAAAGAAACTTTCACGACCTGATAATCGGCTCAGAGAACTGTCTGCTGGGAATGTGGTTAATGATGACATCTGGGCTGATTCTCCCCAGCCAGCAATAGCGCTGCTCTGCAGGCCACGGCTGCGCAATAAACAGTAAAAGACACAAAAGGCACGCAGTTTGAAAGGGACACGTAAAACTGTCTTTATTTCCTGATAACATGGTGGTCTTTGTAGAAAATCTTAACAATGTTGTAATAAATTTAAATCTAATAAATCTTCACAAGTTTCAGGAAAGGAGCGACTATGCAGAAATCAATGGTTATCTTTATACACTAACAACCAACACCTGAGACCACATTAAAATACAGTTACAACAGCATCCAAAGTATGCAATTGTTAGGAATACATTTTTAAAAGATGTATAAGAATTATATTCTTAGTGGAAAATATTTCCAAGAGAAATTGAAGAAGATATAAATAAATGTAGAGATATCCAATATTCATGGATTGAAAGACTCAATATGTTGAGATGGCAAATCTCCCTAATTGAGATATAGATTCAATGATGCAATCCTCATCAAAATCCTAGCAGACTTTTTAAAAATGGTAAAATTGAACAAGATTGTTCTAAAATAAATGGATATTGAATGGAGAAATTATTTTGAAAAAGAAGAATAGAGTTGGGAGACTTAACACTGCTTGATTTCAAGACTTCCTACTGAGCTGTGAAAGCCTCTCGTTTCTCAGTACTCCGGTGCTCCCTGGCTTCTGTGTGCGTCTCAGAATCACAGGTGGTTTTCTGCTCTGTAGCCTTTACCGAGATTAGTCCACATTTTTGGACCATCTCTGCTTTTATCTAGGTCACAGCACCTCATCCTTCTAGTTTCTGCGGGCTGTCTCCTCCTCACAGTAGCTTCCTGGATGCTCCTCCAGTTAAATCACCCTTTTCTATTTTTCTCTTTCTTAGACTCCACTATGTTTCTTTCTTAGCAATGATCACACTGCATAACTATGGATTGACGTGTTCACTTTTTGCTTAATTTGCATCCATCCTTCCAGATAATAAGCTCCATGGATCTGGGGACTGAGTTTGTCCCCCGTCATATAATGATGCCTGACACAGCCCAGCCACCACACTAAACCCTGCAGGCTGGGAGCATAAGCAGCAGGTACTCTTTCTCACAGCTCCGGGGCTGGAAGTCTGAGGTCTGTGTGCTTGCAGGTTTGGCTCCTGGCGAGAGCCCTCCTCCTGGCTGGCAGACGTCACCTTCAGCCTGCTGTGTCCTCACATGGTCTCTCTTATAAGGTCACTAATCCTTTCTAAACCTAATTGCCTGCCCACCTCTAAGCACCATAACACGTGGGCAAGGACTTTAACATGTGAATTTGGGGGAGATACAAACATTAGGTCCATAGCACACAGCGTGCGTCCCCAATACATACATTAAATGGATGAATTAAATATTGAAGGTAGATTTGTTCTTTTTGGTTTGTATGTAGAGAATTAGGAACTTTGTATAGGACAATTCAATATTGGGATTGCCTAGGGACAGAAGAGGGCTTCTTGGATCGGCCCTGTCTGCAGTCCAGCATACACTCGTGGGGAGTGGAAAACGGCTCACACGGAGGTGCCGGCAGGGGCTGGGGATGCTGCCCATCTCCCGAACCCTGTATTCCCGAGCTGAGTACTGTGTTTTGGGCCACATTCCATGTACATCTCTGCAAGGAAGGGCCGGCTTTGGTGTTTTGTTTTTCTTTAGGTGTTTATTTTTATCTCGAGAGCCAATATTTATGTTGGATCTCCATATTGATTTGCTGGGCAAAGAGTTGACAGAACACCTTTTTCTAAAGGTCAAATTGGAGATTTTTCACATCTTTTTATTTTTCTTCCTTTTTATTCTTCTATTGCTCCTGTCTTCTTGGCTCCACAGTCTGAAATGCAATTTGCAGTCTACATACTGCTTCACATTTGAGCCATGAGATTCATGAACTGAAAAGCTCCAGGTTTCATAGCTGTGATAAGTCATACGTATGCACAAACCAGCTATAGACTCCGTACTCATGCTCAGGCTTAAGAATGCGCAACACGTTAGCAAGAACTATAGGATCCAGGACAGCGAATCTAGGGGCGAATCCGGTGTGCAGCTCCTGTGATGGTGCACAGCCTCCTCTCTCCGCCACCCTCTGCAAACACACTATGATACTATTTGAAAATGGGAATGGCATCAGAGTATTGGACATGGTTAAATAGCTGTTTTAAAAAACAGTTGAATTATTGAATTTTTTATTTGATATGGTAATAGATTTGATGTTCAGCTATGGCCAAATTTATAAATGACTTATTTGAAAAGAGGTTAGTGAATGCTTAGGAAGGAAAGGGCACTTCTGACAGATTTTTGTTAGTGTGTGCACAAGTAGTACATGTTTCATTTCATCGGATTTCCCTCCTCTCAATTTTCGTGTTCCTATGTCACATGGTTTTATTGTGTTAGAGGATATTTTTCTCCCATTGTAACTCATTAGTAATTTCTTACAGAGTGGTTCACATGTGTTTCAGCCATACCTGCTTTCCAAGGGGGCTCTGGTCTCTGACTCTCTTCTCGGTATTTTCACTTTCCTCCCATTTCTTGGCTCTCTCACTCTGGGTTCAGAGGCAGCTTCTGAAGTGTGTCCTTCAGGTAATTTGTTCTGTGTTCTCAATCCTCAGTGTGGATCCCATTTGAGAGGCTACTGTTTCCCCTGCAGTTCACTTTACAGACCATTTTCCTTTACATCTCATCCTGTTGACTTTACTTCTGGCTGTCTTCTTCTTAGCCTATCTGTACCAGTTCCAAAATGTTGTAAAGAAATGGCACATTTGGTATTTTATACAGTTGTAATTTTTTACTGATTGTGTGGCATCCCAATTGCCAAGTCTGGGATGGCTCTCTGTGGACTGATAGAATTAGACTCTAAATGTTATCAACAAGATGAAACAAAGTGCTGACGTGAACAAGATGGGTAAATGCAAGCTGACAGGCTGCCTAAAAACAATCAGCCACTAACTACAGGGCAGGATTGGGGTGCCCGAACTCGTACATTGCCAGGCTTACCCATACTGCCACTCTCCTGCCCTTCCTGGCAGTCTCTGCAGCTCACTTACCACCAAATGCTGCAGCGGCAGCATCTGGGGCCATAGCCCAGGCCAGGCACCTCAGAACAGCTTGTTTAACACCGAGCTCATTATCTGGACCCCAAATCATTCACCAGAATTATTCATTAGTTAAGAGCATCCCCATCTCTCTGCCGGTCATTCGCTCATCCTTAGCCCAGCCTGCTCCTGTTTCCCACCTAGAGACCCACTCAGCCTCAGGAAACGTTCCCTCTTTGCTGGACTTCTGGAGCAGGTGCTCATATACCTGCATGACCTCCTCCCTGCACTGGGAGGCATTCAAATTTTTTCTGCTTTTCTTTCATTCAGTTCCTCCTGAGCACTCTTTAAAAAGACAAATTTGATCATGTTCTTTCCCTGCACCACCCATCTCCAAGGAAAACTTGCCAATGGTTCTCTGCTAGAAGGATAAGGTGTTTCAGAAACCACTGAAGGTAACATTACAACCTGCACCTGCCTCTGCAGCCTCACCTTTCTCCATTCCTCCCAGGCCCTGAGATATATAGTTATTGATTGTTGACACTATTACAGAAACAGATGTCCTCCATTGACCCCCTTTTCTCAGCGTCCCTCCGCCTCTGCCTTCACCACATGATGTCATGTCCCTGGGCTGTGATACACCCACATGTGTTCTTTGGCTAATTTCTTCTAGTCATGCCCACCCCCTTTCATACCCCGACATTGTAATCAGGAAAAGGCGCCTCATTTCTGTGCTTTTGCTTCTCTTTTCCACCCTGGAATGCTCTTCCCCTCCCGTCTTCCTGGAAGCCTCATCACTTTCCATTGGAGAATCTACTTGAGTGCTCCATCCTCTGCACCCTTTGAGATCTGCCCGCCGCCGGGGTCAGTCTCACCGTCTGTGCAGATCTTTCCGCAGACGAGTACGGCCAGCCCCTTTGTTGAAGATGCGTCATTAGTATGTCCTATCGGCCACGGAGCCAGGCCCCAAACTCCAGGGAAACAGACTCCTCTGTTCAGAATGTTGCCCCATGTCTTCATCCTGCTGTTGGGATCCAAAATAGCAGCGGAGTAAGTGGAAGCCACACTGACATGCTCCCAGGACCAAACTGGAAATACAACTAAAATACAGAAGAACCGCCCTGAGCAGTGAACTGAGGACCAGCTGGAGAGAACCCTGATAACCGAGAACGGAAAGCGGAGACCGCATAGAGACTGGTAGGGAGGCAGGAGGCGTGAAAAGGCTGGCTGGACTCCCACAGCCAGCAGCGGAAGTACCAGAGGGCTGTCTCAGCTGTGGGGGTTCCCACTGAGAACTCTGGGGTCTGAACCCCAAGCTGGGCTCCCAAGCAGAGAGCACCTTAACTGAGAGAGGTGCCCACAAAACATCTGGCTGTAAAAAGCAGCAGTGTTCTGTCTGCTAGCCAGAGATGGCTGGAAATGTAGGTACCATCTTAAAGGGCCAACACACATTTCATGTGCAGCCACTCACCTTGGTCTCCGACAGAGGGAGGGCAGAATAGACTGGAGCTGTGTGAGCAGAAGCCAGGATTGGGGGCTCTGGGGTTGAACTCAGAGGGCAGCGATCTCTGTTTCGCATGCTGAGTCATTCCTTCACACTGTGGAGGACATCTTTCTTCAGAGGACCTGTGCTATCCAGGAGGTTTTGGCCTTGGGGGGAGGAGGACAACGCAGTTGTCACCCCTGTTGGAAGACCTGTCACCCACCCTGTGGTTGATAGTCTGAGGCTAATCAAGAGGCAGGTCTCTGTAGGCTTGGAGTCTTTGCCTGGTCTAATACAGGGCCTGGGGCTAGGAAAGGCACACCCTGGTGAACATCTTTCTCCTTTCCAAAGGCACCCAGCTCCAGCAGAGGAAGCCACAGCAGTGGATTTCTGATAGCTCCACACAGGGTCTCAGGACTAGTCATAAACAGGGTCTGACATTGTCCTACATTAGAGATTGGGAGTTGTAGAAGATCTACCTAATACACAGACACAAATACAAACATGCTGCCAAAATGGGGAGATAAAAACACAAGCCCCAAATGAAAGAATAAGGGAATTCAGAAGAAGAGCTAAATGAAATGGAGATAAGAACTTTATTACACATAGAATTCAGAATAAAGATGGCAGAGGTGCTCAACAGCATGAGAAAAGATAAAATAACTATGAAGAATGACATAGCACTAATAAAGAATACAGTGGGAGGAACACACAGCAGATAAGGGGAAGCCGAGGATTGGACCAGTGAATTAGAAGACACGGTAGAAAAAAAAATAACTCAATCAGAGAATCAAAAAGAAAAAAACAATTAAAAAACAGAAGGGCAGCTTAAGGGAGCTGTGAGATGACATGAAATGCAACAATATTCACATAATAGAAGAGTCAGAAGAGGAAGAAAGTAAGCAAGAGGTAAAGGATGTTTTGAAGAAATAATGGCAGAAAACTTCCCTAACCTGGTGAAGGAAAAAGTCACACAAGTTCAGAAGGCACAGAGAACCCCTACCAAGAAGAACCCAAACAGGCCCACACCCAGACACATCATTATTAAAATGACAAAAATTAAAGACAAGGAGAGAATCTTAAAAGCAGCAAGAGAAAAGCAAGTTGTTCCCTACAAAAGAGCTCTCATGAGGCTGACACCTGATTTGTCATCAAAACTCCACAGAACAGAAGGGAATGCCATGAAGCACTCAAGGTAACAAAAAGCAGGAATTTAAACCAAGATTACTATATCCAACCAGGATATCATTCAAAATAGATGGTGAAATAAAGAGCTTCCCAGAAAAAAATAGGCTAAAGTAGTTTATCACCACCAAACCAGCACTATAAGAAATACTAAAGGGATTGTTGTAATGAGAAGAAATAGAGAGAGAAACCTAGGCATAAAGAATTAAAATGGCAAAAATAAGTGCATATCAATAATAACCTTAAATGTAAATGGATTAAATGCTCCAATCAAAAGACATAGGGTAGCTGAATGGATACAAAAAATATTCTTCTCAAGTGCAAATGGAACATTCTCAATGACAGACCACATGTTAGGACAAAAAATAAACCTTAACAAATTCAAGAATATTGAAATCATATCAATAGAAACATTCAAACACCTGGAGGCTAAATAGCATGTTATTAAACAATAAATGGGTTACTAATGAGATCAAGAAAGAAATAAAAAAAATCCTGGAAACAAATGAAAATGAGCATACAACAACCCCAAATCTATGGGAAACAGCAAATACAGTCCTAGGGAAGTTCATAGCACTACAGACCTACCTCAAAAAACAAGAAAAATTAATTAACTATTTAACCCTACAACTTAAAGAAATAGAAGAAGAACCATAATAAAATCCCAGAGTATGTATAAGGAAGGAAATAATAAAGACCAGAAGGGAAATAAATGACAGAGACTAAAAAAAAAATACAAAAGGTCAATGAAACTAAGAGCTGGGTCTTTGAAAAGATAAACAAGATTTATGAACTGTTAGCCCAACTCAAAAAGAAATGAGAAGAGAGGACCCAAATGAATAAAATCAGAAATGAAAGCAGAGAAGTAACAACTGACATAACAGAAATACAAAGAATGGTAAGAAAATACTATGAATAACTGTATGCCAACAAGCTGGACAATGTCGGTGACATGTACAAATTCCTAGAAAAATACAATCCCCCAAAACTGAATCAGGAAGAATCAGAAAACCTGAGTAGGCCAATAACAACTGATGAAACAGAAGCAGCAATAAAAATAAACTCCCAGCAAACAAAAGCCCGGGTCCAGAAGGCTCCACAGGGATTTTACCAAAATTCAAAGAACTAACACCTATACTCCTCAAACTATTCCAGGAAATCTAAGAGGAAGGAACACTTCCAAGCTCTTTTTATGAGGCCAGCATTATCCTAATTGCAAAACCAGACAAAGACAGTACAAAGAAAGAGAATTACAGGCCAATATCCCCAATGAACACAGATGCTAAAATCCTCAACAAAATATTAGCAAATCAGATCAGAAATATATGGAAAAGATCATACACCATAACCAAGTGGGATTTATTCCAGGGATGCAAGGCTGGTACAATATCCACAAATCAATAAATGTGATACATCACATAAATAGAAAGACAAAAATCACATGATCGCATCAATAGACACAGAAAAAAGCATTCGATAAACCCAACACCCATTTTTGATAAAAACTCTCAACAACATGGAAATAGAGGGAACATATCTCAACATAATAAAGGCCATGTACGACAAACCTACAGCCAACATCATACTCAATGGGCAAAAGCTAAAACCTTTTTCCCAAGAACAGGAACAAGAGAGGGGTATCCACTTTCACCACCCATATTCAACATAGTACTGGAAGTCGTAGCTACTGCGATCAGACAAGAAGAAACAATAAAAGGCATCCACATTGGAAAGGAGTATTATCAGGTGATGAGATGATGTTGACGAAATGATGTTGACTCCTGGTGGGTTGATCTGACCATGCTTATCGGTTCTGTTTGCTGGATTCACAGCTGAGTCACCTCCCTAATTACTTCGCACAGGCCTTGAAAAGAAAATTTTAAGACAAACAACCCCCTACTCACATATAAGTGTACTAGAGGTCCAATGCATGAAATTTGTGCAAGGGGCTCTGCCCTCACAACCATGGTGGCTTGCCTTGGCCCTCGCAGCCTCAGCTTCATCTGGAAGGTTGTCCAGAAGGATGTCCAGAAGGTCGTTCGGCTGTTTGGTCTAATTAGCATATTATGCTTTTATTATTATAGATAGATATGTTCTAAGATTTAAAATAATATGATACTTTTCAGATTAATTCAGGTGCTCTCTCTGTCGGATTTATTATTCAGTATACTTATAATTCCTTTTAAGATTTCTCTTTATAAACCTTCTATGACTTTTATAAACATTCTTATAACTTTCACAATTATTCTTAAGTATTCCTTCTCTAATTCCCTTTCTTCCTGTTATATTCCTTTCTTTATATCTCTTCTTACAATTTTTACTCCCTCAAGTCTAGTTCTTCTTTACTTGTATAGACCTTCTGTAATTTATACATATCTTTTAAAATTTACATATACCTTCTGCAACTTACAAATACCTTCTGTAACTTACACATACCCTTTCAGTTTGCCTACTTTCCTTTATCTCTGTACCTTCTATTATACGAAAACTATAAATTCCTTCTAATTAGTTATGATTAAAGGTTAGTTCTACACAGGTTCCTCTATTCCCAGCTTCAGAGCAGTTGGAGTGGTAAGTATGTCTCAGAGTCTATCTCCCTTTAGTTGGCATATCATCCTTGCTCTGCTCATGTCTATCTAACTGCTTACTACACCGCCCTCAAGGATCTTGGCTCTGAGTTCTTACAGGGAAAGGGGACACCAGTTTCTTCAGAAACTGCTTTGTGCTGATGAGGGCTGGAGGTTTCTCTCAAAGCCAAGAGATCCTTCCTCTCTGTCAGAGGGACAATGAGGCCTGGGCACAAAGGAGGTGGAAATGGTGCCTAGAGGTGGTATTCTCTAGGTGTAAGTAGGGCTTGTAATTGGGTGGGGACAAACTGTGTTATTAAATTTAGTATTATTGGGCAAAAGGTAGAACAGTTTCTAATAATTTCCTGTTGAAATAGTTTTTCTCCCTATAATCACCCTCATTTTTATTAAAGACTAATTTACTTTCTGTATTAAGTCTAGTTATAATTTGGCCTGATTGTTTGCATGAACACAACAAGAATAACAGTTGATTACATCGGCTATTTTTTTTTTAATGTGCTTTGCTGGAATCTCATGACAAAGTTTACCCCCAGGGAAAAGAAGCCAAGCCACACAGTTGCTATCAGGCTTTACCTGCAGTATCTACAGAATTGGGGTGCATTCCTTAAAGTGAGGTCCCTACCAGTATATTGAGGTTTCTTTCATGCCATCTCTCAGGAAAGCAACCTTTGTTCCTTACCTGGAAAGATTGCCATGAACCAGGTGACCAAGCAAGGTACAAGGCCATTTATCCAAGGGGCTTATCAGCTTCAAGGTCAGTCTTCATCCCTCAGAGCTTCTGGTGACATCCAGTGCCCTGGCCTGTCTCTTTCAGACATGACATTCTAGTAAATTTTTGGTTAATAAAACTACAATTGGAAACTGACTTATGTCCTGTTATGAAGAAATCAGATTCTTATTGGATTCATGTAAAAAAACACATTGCCATAGGAACAATAATTACCAAAACTATAATTATTTTTAGTTCATTTAGTTCTATAATCAAATTTTTTCTCCTGATTTTTCTTGCAAGTATTTCTACAAATCCAGATACTTTATAGAGTAATATAAATGACATGGAATCTTGTCCTTTTTGCAAAACACAATATTCCACACTATTTTAACTTATAACAATTAGTTAGAAATGCAAGCATATTTGAATCTATTTAATATGTACATATAAATAGAATATAATTATCACTTCCTTATTTGACAGAGCTTCCCATAGACCATTAGTATAAAATTTCCATCATAAGCAGAGAAAGCAAATCTTAAAATTTAAACCCTGGGAAGGTAGTCAAATACATTAAACTAAAAGATTATGTATTATTATTATTAAACAGTATTAAGCAATCTACTCATTTAAAGTATCAACTTACTGATTAACATAACATAATCATTTTAATAATATATATAAAACCTCTGTTTCCTAGGCAAATACAGGAAAAACCTTTTTTCCTTTCAGAAATAGGCTTATTTTCCCAATGGAAAATATATTCACATTCTTTTTTGAAAAATATATTTTATTGTTTTCTTTACAGAGGGGAAGGGAAAGGATAGAGAGTTAGAAACATAGATCAGCTGCCTCCTGCACACCCCCTACTGGGGATGTGCCCACAACCAAGGTACATGCCCTTGACCGGAATCGAAACTGGAACCCTTAAGTCTGCAGGCTGATGCTTTATTCACTGAGCAAACCAGTTAGGGCTATACTCACATTCTTAAGAAGCATAACAGAGATAGTAACTTCCTTAGCTAAGGAACAATTCCCTCGAACTTGGAAATCCCAAGCAGGCTCTGATGACTTACTGCACAGTTACCTTCATTTTCTTACTCTTCGCTTTTGAGGGTTCTATCACGTTTCGTTGCATTCCTCGGTCCTCACATGGGGCACCACTTGCCGGGACTGACCAGTAGACCCTGAGTGACAGGGGAATGGATTACTCTGACACACGTTTCTGTGAAAGAGAGGCTAAGGGTCTTCCTGGCTAAAGGAACCAGACAGCCCCGTTCACCTGCCTCCTTAGGCTTTTATTATAAGAACAGTTTGAACTAAAATTAACTTCTATAGCGTGTTCCAAAATTCAAGCAAGAAGTAGTTTTGATAGAAAATACAGGTTTATAATTAAAAATTTCAAATTGTTTATTGATTCATAATGTATACAGTATAGGGTTATGTATGGAATAGCACATCAGGTAAATGGCCTCCACGGCTTTGCTGGCACATACACAAAGCCGTGGTCTTCATTGGTCTTCATTGTCCATGCTCCTGGGCCATAATTGGTACTTGGTAATGCTTATCAAATTGAAGGAATTGAAATCAAAGGGCAACAGATTAGAATCTGATTCAATAAACCAAGTAAAATTAGGCTTTTATTTTTTGTTGTTGTCGTTAATGCTCACGCAAATTTCAAATCTTGCGTGATTTTGGGACACCCTATAGATACAATCAGCAGGGTAAGCATCCTTAAGAAGACACATACATCTGTAGTGTCCTTAAAGCAAGAACATTTTGAAGTTTAAATATAAAGATTCCAGTAAAACACCCGGGGGCTCAGACTTGTTTAGAAAAGTCAAGGCAGGGTCTGCCACCTTTGGCAAGGTACTTTTAGTGGCCCCCGACCTTTTGGAGATTCCTCCTCACAGACTTTCCAACCAAGTCCCATGCTTCCCCCAAAAGGAGGAAGTGAAACTCTCATTATTCTCAGATGACATGATGTTGTTACCTAGAAAATCCTAAAGATCCCACCAAAAAACTACGAGATTTAATAAAGGAATTCTACAATGTAGCAGGATGCAAAATCAATACCCCAAAATCAATGGCTTTTTTACACACCACTAATGAATCCTCAGAAAGAAAAACTAAGCAAATAATCCATTTACCATTGCAACAAAAAAATAAGGTACTAGTATTTAGAAATAAACTTAAACAAGGAGATAAAAGACTTGTACTTAGAAAACTACAGGACTTTGAAAAAAGGTACAGGAAGATATAAACAAGTGGAAGAATATATCATATTCATGGATTGGTGGAATTAACATCATTAAAATGCCCATACTACCCAAGGCAGTCTGCAGATTCAATGCAATCCCTATTAAAATACCAATAGCATAGTTCCCAGATATGGAACAAATGCTCCAAAAATTTATATGGAACCAGAAAAGATCCTGGATAGCTGCAGCAATCTTGAGAAAGAAGAACAAAGTTGGAGGAATCACAATACCAGATTTCAAGTTATACTAAAAAGCCACTGTCATCAAAACAGCCTGGTACTAGCACAAGAACAGGCATATAGATCAATGGAACATAACAGAGAACCCAGAAATTGACCCAAGCCATTATGCTCAATTAATATTAGACAAAGGAGCAAGAGCATACAATGGAGTCAAGAGAGTCTCTTCCATAAATGGGGTTGGGAAAATTGGATACATGCAAAAAAAGAAAGAAACTAGACCACCAACTTACACCACACACAAGAATAAACTCAAAATGGATAAGACTTAAATGTAAGTTGTGAAACCATAATAATCCTAGAAGAAAACATAGGCAGCAAAATCTGTCTTCTCTTATAGCAATACTAGAGACTCGGTACACAAAATGCGTGCACTGGGGTGGGGATCCCTCAGCCCGGCCTGTGCCCGCTCACAGTCCAGGACCCCTTGCTCCTTACAGCCCACTTGCTTGCTGCTCCCTACTCCTTGGCTTGCTGCCCTTTAGTGCTTCCACAGAGGAGGGAGAGGCCCCCACCACTACCTCTTCACTCGCCAGCCATGAGCCCAGCTTCTGGCTGAGCAGTACTCCCCCTTTGGGAGCGCACTGACTACCAGGGGTCAGCTCCTGCATTGAGTGTCTGCGCCCTGGTGGTCAGTGCGCATCAGAGGGACCAGTTGTTTTGTCATTATGTCAAAAGTCACTTAGGCTTTTATCATATAGACAAGAGGCCCGTTGCAAGAAGAGATTTGTGCAATAGGCGCTCCCTCCCCCTGGCTGCCAGCACTGGTTTTCCTTTGGCACCTGGGACCCAGGCCTTTGCTCCGGCCAGAGCCTTCAGTCTTCGCTCCACTGCTTCACCCCTACATATGCAAATTAACCTCCATCTTTGTTGGGTTAATTTACATACTCTCCTGATTGGCTGGTGCGCATAGCGGAGGGACAGTTAATTTACATGTCTGTCTATTATTAGGTAAGATGTTTATAGATACATTTCCTAGGGCAAAGTAAGGAGAAAATAAACCAATGGACTACATCAAAATTAAAAGCTTCTGCACAACATAAGAAACCATCAACAAAATGAAAAGAGAGCCCACTGTATGGGAGAACAGATTTGGCAATGATGCATCTGATAAAGTTTTAATATCCAAAATATATAAGAAAGTCATGTAATTTAACAAAAGGAAGATAAACCATCCAATTAAAAAAGGGAACACTTCTCCAAAGCATACATACAGATGCCCAAGAGACATATGAAAAAATGCTCAAAGTCACTGATCATCAAATTAAAACAACAATGGGGTATCACACCTGCCAGAATGGCTACCATCAACAAATCAACAAATGACAAGTGCCGGCGAGAATGTTGATAAAAGGGAACCTTCATACACTGCCATTTGGAATGCAGACTGATACAGCCATTATGGAAAACAGTGTGGAGTTTCCTCAAAAAATTAAATATGGAACTGCCATTTGACTCCGTAATCCCACATCTAAGAACATATCCTAAGAAATAAGAAACACCAATCAAAAACAATGTATGCATTCTTAGCAGCACAATTTACAATAATTAAGATCTGGAAACAGCCCAAATGCCCATCAGTAGATGAGTGGATAAAAAGCTGTGGTACATCTATACCAGGGAATACAATGCAGCAGTAAAAGAGAAGGATCTCTTACCCTTTGAGACAGCATGGAGGGACCTGGAGAGTATTATGCTAAGTGAAATAAGTCAGTCAGAGAAAGATAAATATTGCATTATCTCACTCATATATAGGATCTAATGAACAAAATTAACTGATGAACAAAATAGATCCAGAGACATAGTAGCATAGGACAAACTTTGGAATCTCAGAGGGAAGGCAAGTGAGGGAAGGTTGATGGGAAGAGATCAACCAAAGAACTTGTATGTATATATGCATAACCCATGGACACAGACAATTGGGTGGTGAAGGCCTGGGGTGGGGGTTAGAGTTCAGCTCCAGGAGTTCAATGGGGGACAAAAGGGGACATCTGTAATACTTTCAACAATAGATATTTTTAAAAAACACAATAAACAAAGTAGTAACAGGGATGTAACATACAGCATAGGGAATATAGCCAATAATCCTATATAATAAGAGAGGAATATGCTAATTAGCCATTGTGCCCTGAGGAGTAATGACCAAGGGCGCCACGACCAGATCACAGATCAGCAGGAGGGTGGGGCAGGGAGCTACAAATGGGCCATGGAGAGCTACAGGAGGGAGCAGGGAAGCCTACAGGAGAAGGTATGGCAATAAGTTATGAGGGGTGGGGCGGGGGAGCTACAAGAGGGCGGGACAGTGGGCAGAGAGCTACAGGAGAGTGGCAGCGACTTACTGGTTACAAGCGGGCTGCAGAGAGCTACAGGATGGGGCAGGGCAGCAAGCAAGTGGGAGGCAGAGAGCTACAGGAGAGGGCAGGGCAACAAGCTAAGAGGGGTGGGGCGGGGGGAGCTACAGGAGGGCGGCAGCGACCTAATGGCACATGGATTGGTGCGCAGAGCTACTAGTATTGTAATAACCATGCATGGTACCAAGTGGGTATTGAAAATATTGGAAACACTTCATAAAGTATATGATTGTCAAACCACTCGGCTATTCACATGAAACTAATGCAAAATGATATTGAATGTAGACTGTAATTTAAAAATAAATTAAAACACAAATCTTACTTCTTTTTAAAAAGTACTATATTTGTCACCATTTCAAATACAGTTCATTGCTGTCTGAACCCCTGATCCCAGGTAGGTGCCCCCATTCCCTCCCACACTGTCCTGCTTCCCTGTGGCACTCGCTGCCTCAGTGGCTCCAGGCTGCTCTCTGAATTGTTCTTGAACTTTTCCAGTTTCATTTCTGTTCCTTCTTTAAAATTTCTTAACATATAAGGTCTGTTTCTAGTATGTTGTATTTTTTTTAAATGTATTTTATTGATTTTTTTACAGAGAGGAAGGGAGAGGGCTAGAGAGTCAGAAACATCGATGAGAGAGAAACATCGATCAGCTGCCTGCTGCACACTCCCTACTGTGGATGTGCCTGCAACCAAGGTACATGCCCTTGACCAGAATCGAACCTGGGACCCTTGAG
>NW_006293957.1:1511675-1513048 GCF_000327345.1 Myotis davidii
ATATATATATATTTAAAAATATTTTTAATTGATTTCAGAGAGGAAGGGAGAGGGAGGAGAGATAGAAACATCAATGATGAGAATCATTGATTGACTGCCTCATGCATACCCACCCCCCGGGATCAAACCTGCAACTCAAGCATGTTCCCTGACCGGAATCAAATCCAGGACCTTCCAGTCCACAGGCTGACACTCTATCCATTGAGCCAAACCAGATATGGCTATATTTTTTTATTTTTACTAAAAAAATTAAAAGCAAAATAAATAATCACCAAAGTTCTTCTCCTCTCTAAATAATCAACCCTTATATTTGAAAGAAAATCATTTTAGGTTTGTGGCTCTGTATATTTATGGATAGATATGGAGAAGTAATCTAGGAAAAAATAAGATAATATGTTTAAACTGAATTTTACTAAAATCATTATGTTTACTAGAGGCCCGGTGCACGAATTCGTGCATGGGTGGGGTCCCTTGGCCTGGCCAGTGATCACTTAGGCTTTTATATAGAGAGATTTTTACTTGACTTTGATGAAAAATGAATATAAGTAAAACTTCCCAAGGCATTACTGGAATTTGATGGATATTTCTTCATTACAAGAATTATTACTTACTAAATTACCTTCCATGATTACAAAATCAAATCTGAAAAACTGAAGAAATTCGAGTACTTGTTAACTACCTGCTTCAATTATTTGAATCTCTCGTATGGAAGAAAAAGAAATTATCATAAACAGATGTCCTCTCATTTCCCGAAGCATTACTTTTAATTTTTTTGCTAGTTTTTGTATTTACATTTTTAAAAATTATGACATTTGCTTTTCTTTTCTGTAACCACAATCACCCAGAACTACAAATGTTAGTTCTGTAAGGGAATGACTATAGGGCTTGCTTAGTACTTGCATTTTTATTATAGGTCACATCTCATGAGTTATCTTGGTTTTTGTACAGAACATTTAAATATCTGAAATTTAAATATATATATATATATATCTACACTAATAAAAGAGAAGCATGGTAATTGGCGTACGGCCGCTATCCTTTTCATTGGCTAATCAGCAAGATATGCAAATTAACTGTCAGCTAAGATGGCGACTGGCAGCCAGGCAGCCTGAAACTAACATGAGGCTTGCTTGCCTAAAGCCTTGGCCAGAGGCTTTAGGCTTGGGCCAGGGAGGAGCCAGCCAGCGATTGATGGCCGAGGCGGCTGCAGGGAGCTGGGGGTGCCTCAGCCCAGGCCTAAACCCTCGGCCTGAGGCTTTAGGCTAGGGCCGGGGTGGAGCCAGCCAGTGATCATTGATGGCAGAGGTCGTGGTGGGGACCTGGGGGTGCCCAGGTCCAGGCCTAAAGCAACGGCCTGAGGCGTTAGGCCTGGG
>NW_006293957.1:1514394-1517981 GCF_000327345.1 Myotis davidii
GGTATCAGGCCTGCCATCTGCCACCCGGGGAGCAGCGGGCCTAAGCCAGCATGTGGTTATCTCCCAAGGGGTCCCAGGCTGTGAGAGGGCACAAGTGGGGCTGAGGGACCCCCCCCAGACCCCCTCCCTACCGCCAGTGCACAAATTTTTGTGTACCGGGCCTCTAGTATATATATATATATATATATAACACTTATGCCCTGCCCCTCACATGTAAAAAAAATGTAACTTAACCACTTTGCTTCGAATTATTTTTTGAAATAAAATCTTATAGATACACATTAGAGCCTGGCCCCACCCCCGTGTTTTTTTCTTTTTGTCCTACCTGCAGGCATTTACTGATGTGAATGCGGAGTGTTGAGCATACATATCGTTATTTTAACATATTTAATATCTATTTAAAACTATAAATATACTTATATATTTATATCTTTAATATATTCAGTATAATATTCTTCTTATTTTTAAATAAATTATTTGTACTTAACCTACATAAAGTAGAAAATCTATATAATGCCCTTTATAATCAATATTTTATACATATAGGTATAGTTCATTTATTTAGGTACCACAACAGGGTATATTTTGTTTTTAATATATTTTATTGATTTTTTTACAGAGAGGAAGGGAGAGGGCTAGAGAGTTAGAAACATCGATGAGAGAGAAACATTGATCAGCTGCCTCCTACACACTCCCCACTGGGGACGTGCCCACAACCAAGGAACATGCCCTTGACTGGAATTGAGCCTGGGACCCTTGAGGCCGCAGGCTGATGCTCTATCCACTGAGCAAAACTGGCTAGGGCATAACAGGGTATATTTTAACTCTACAATCATATACATTTACCTTTCTCTCTACAGATAACTTGGATTGTTTCCAATAGTTTGCCAGTATTGCTAGGACTGCAGATGCATTTCTGTGGTCTTGTGAGTACGTAGGTGTTGTTGCTGGCTCATTGGTCTAAGCCTGCCTAATTGTATTGGGCATTGACACATGGCTCTCTAACGTGCTTCTGCAAGTTCATGTTCTCAAAAGCTGGGTCAGAGTGCTCATTGTTTATCAACACTGAATATATTTAATGAATGTTGGGTGACTTCACACTTTTCCCCTTGGAAAATCTGATGGGTATAACATACTATTTTATGACTGTTAATATCCAGTGTGCTAAGCGTTTTTCCTAAGTTTATTATGAGCTTCTTCTGCAGATTTCCTATTCACATTTTTTGCTTTTATTCAATTGGATAATGTTAATCTTATCAAGCTTATACTTACATTCATGTGTAAAAGTATTTTCTTTCTATCTGTGGCTTATATTTTCTCTTCAGTGTCTTTTATTGTGAAGAAGATTTTAATCCTATATAATAATGAGGTGATATGTAAATTGACCCTCACACCCTCACAAGATGGCTGCCTACAACCAGGTCAGCAGGGGGATTAGTGAGGGATGACCAAATGACTGAACAAGCAGGCTGCGTGGGCAATCAGGCTGGCGGGGAGGGAGGCGGTTGGGGTGACTAGGCTGGTGGGGAGGGTGCAGTTGGGAGCAACCAGGCCAGGAGGGGGTGACAGTTGGGGGCAATTAGGTTGGCACAAGGGGCAGTGAGGGGTGACTAGGCTGGCAGAGGGGGCAGTTGGAGGTGACCAGGCTGGCAAGAGGGGCTGTAAGTGGTGAGCAGGCCAGTGGGGGGGCAGTTGAGGGTGGCCAGGCTGGCAAAGCAGGCTGCATGGGGCAATTAGGCTGGCAGGAGAGGCAGTGAGGGGCAACTAGGCCAGGGGCGGGGAGGAAGGTAGGGGCAACCAGGCAGGCAGGCAGGTGAATGATTAGGAGCCAGCGATCCAGAGTTGTGAGAGGGATGTCCAATTGCCAGTTTAGGCCCTATCCCCAGGATCAGGCCTAAACTGGCAGTTGGACATCCCTCAAGGGGTCCCGGATTAGAGAAGGTGCAGGCTTGACTGAAAGGAGCCCTGCACCCCATGCATGAATTTCATGCACTGGGCCTCTAGTATTAATATAGTTAACTTTAGCAATTTTTCCCTTTAGGGTTGCTATATTTGTGTGTTATTTAAATCTATCATCCTTAACTTCAAGTCGTATAATTTGTTTTAAAAAGTATGCAGTATTGATTTTCTACATACTGGCCTTTTATCCATCTTGAATTGATTTTGGAGAATATCATTTAAGCAATATGAATAATTTTTACAGCACCATTTATTTATTTATCTTTAAATATATTTTTATTGATTTCAAAGAGGAAGGGAGAGGGAGAGATAGAAACATCAATGATGACAGAGAATCATTGATAGGCTGCCTCCTGCATGCCCCCCACTGGGGATCGAGCATGCAACCCAGGTATATGCCCTGACCAGGAATTGAACTAGTGACCTCTTGGTTAGTGGGCAACCACTGCACAACACTGGCCAGGCCAACAAGGATATTTTGCCTAAAGTCAGTCTTGGGAAGCACCATCTGACACATTTTCATATTATGCTGCGGAATGAGCCCACAAGTCCAGGAATGTGCCCTTGACTGGAATTGAACCCGGGACCCTTCAGTCAGCAGGCCGACACTCTATCCACTGAGTCAAACCAGCCAGGGCCAGCACCAATAATTGACAAGTCCATGCTTTACCCTCTGAATCTTTTGAATAAACATTTCATTTAGAATAGTTTATATTTACAGAAAAGGTGCACAAATGATATAGAGAATGCTTGTTTACTCCTCACCAAGTTGCCCATGTTGTTAACATGTTACACACAGTGGTATAATTTGCCACTATCACATTCAATGTTAACGTGGATGCACTCACTAAATGCCACCATTTACTGCGCTCCCCCAGTTCTCCTGCTGGGTCCATCTCCTCTGATCCGTTACAGTTTTTTCAGACTGTCCTTTTTTTTTATCGTATGGGTAGTTCTGAGGAGTGCTGGTCAGGTATTCTGTAGAATGTCCCTCAATTTGGGTTTGCCTGATTTTTTTATGAGTTTTTGGGAGGAAGATCAAAAGGAAGAAATGCTTTTTCAACATCACAGAAGCTTTATGTTCTACTAGAGGCTTGGTGCATGAAATTCATGCACTTGTGGGGGGTCCAACTGACGGCTTAGGCCCGCTTCTGGTGGGGAGCAGGCCTAAGCTGGCACTGGAACATCCTTAGTGCTGCTGTGGAGGCGGGAGAGACTCCTGCCACCGCTGCTGCGCTCATCATCCATGAGCCTGGCTTCTGGCTCCTGCCACCTGCTGCGCTCATCATCCATGAGCCTGGCTTCTGGCTGAGCAGTGCTTCTCCTGTGGGAGCCTACTGATCACTGGGGGCAGCTCCTGCACTGAGCATCTGCCCCCTGGTAGTCAGTGCACACTATAGTGATTGGTCGTTCCACCATTAGGCTGAAACCGGCACTCTGACATCCCCTGAGGGGTCCCGGATTGTGAGAGGGCGCAGGCCAAGCCAAGGGACCCTACTGGTGCATGCTCAGGGCCGGGGAGGGATGTAGAAGGTTGGCCAGCAGGGGAGGGACCATGGGAGGGCTCCAGGGCATGTTCGGCCCATCTCTCTCAGTCCCAATTGGCTGGACCCCAGCAGCAAGCTAAC
>NW_006293957.1:1537429-1539783 GCF_000327345.1 Myotis davidii
GGCACACACAGTGGTATAATTTGCCACTATCACATTCAATGTTAACGTGGATGCACTCACTAAATGCCACCATTTACTGCGCTCCCCCAGTTCTCCTGCTGGGTCCATCTCCTCTGATCCGTTACAGTTTTTTCAGACTGTCCTTTTTTTTTATCGTATGGGTAGTTCTGAGGAGTGCTGGTCAGGTATTCTGTAGAATGTCCCTCAATTTGGGTTTGCCTGATTTTTTTATGAGTTTTTGGGAGGAAGATCAAAAGGAAGAAATGCTTTTTCAACATCACAGAAGCTTTATGTTCTACTAGAGGCTTGGTGCATGAAATTCATGCACTTGTGGGGGGTCCAACTGACGGCTTAGGCCCGCTTCTGGTGGGGAGCAGGCCTAAGCTGGCACTGGAACATCCTTAGTGCTGCTGTGGAGGCGGGAGAGACTCCTGCCACCGCTGCTGCGCTCATCATCCATGAGCCTGGCTTCTGGCTGAGCAGTGCTTCTCCTGTGGGAGCCTACTGATCACTGGGGGCCGCTCCTGCACTGAGCATCCGCCCCCTGGTAGTGTGGGGTCCCGCAGCCTGGCCTGCAGGGTCAGGCCAAAACTGGATCTCCGACATCCCCTGAGGGGTCCCAGATTGCAAGAGGGCGCAGGACAGGCCAAGGGACCCCACCAGTGCACGACTGGGGCCAGGGAGGGATGCAGGAGGTTGGCCAGCCAGGGAGGGACCGCAGGAGGGCTCCAAAGCATGTCTGGGCCCATCTCCCTCAGTCCCAACTGGCCGGACTCCAGCAGCAAGCTAACCTACCTGTTGGAGCATCTGCCCCCTGGTGGTCAGTGCATATCATAGCAAGCAGTTGAGCAGCCTTAGCATATCATTAGCATATTATGCTTTTGTTGGTTGAACGGCTGACTGGACGACCGGACACTTAGCATATTAAGCTTTTATTATATAGGAATGGAGATTCCTTCCTACTGGTGATGTGAGCCTTTTTCACTGGGCAAAGGTAATGTTTGCCAGATTTTCCCCATGTAACGTTCCTTTTTCTTCTTTCCATCCTACATCCTTTAGGACAAGCCATTCACCCAGTGCATACTCTAGTGAAGGGGATCTGCGATCTGGAATTTTTCTCTAAGGGGGATTCATCCCTTCTCTCCCCATTTACTTATTTACTTAGTCACTCATTTATATTAGTACTAGAGGCACGGTGCACAAAAATTTGTGCACTTGGGGAGGGGGGTCCCTCAGCCCGGCCTGTGCCCTCTCACAGTCTGGGACCCCTTGGGGGATGACCATTTGCTGGCTGAGGCCTGCTTCCCAGGGGATTGGGCCTAAGCTGGCAATCAGACATCCCTCTGGCAGCCCGGCAGCCGCTGGTTTGCCCTGAAGGGTGTCCTGGATCAGGGTGCGGGCCCCGATTTTGTATCTGGCCAGCCTGGGTGAGGGGCTGATGGCTGTTTTCAGGCTTCCTGCACCCCATCAGGGTGGGGGTCCCCACTGGGGTGCCTGGCCAGCCTGGATGAGGGGCTGAGGGCTGTTTTCAGGTGGGCCAAGCCTGCAACTGAACCTCCCAGTCTCTCCTTTTTTTTCTTTTTCCTTTTTTTATTCTGGGATTTATTTACCTTCTGTAATTGAAAGTTTGTTGCAGCTCCAGCTCAGATGCCAAGCTGTCTGAAAGCAGGTCTCTGGGTTTTGTTTTGCTTCTATAATTGAAACATAGTTGCATTTCGGAGCTGTTGCTTTCCGGCTCATAGCCAGGCACAGCAGGCGGGGATCCTTGGCTTCCTCCATTGCCAGGGCAACCAAGCCTCATGTTCGCTTCAGCTGCGTGGCTGTGGGCCACCATCTTGGTTGGCAGTTAATTTGCATATCACCCTGATTAGCCAAAGGGAAGCGTAGCCAAGGTATGGTTAATTACCATGTTTGTCTATTATTAGATAGGACTAGGAGCCCGGTGCACAAAAATTTGTGCACTCGGGGGGCGGGGGGCGGTGTCCCTCAGCCCGGCCTGTGCCATCTCGCAGAGTCCGGGACCCCTTGGGAGATAACGACCTGCTGGCTTAGGCCCACTCCCAGGTGGCAGAGGGCCGGCCCAATCCCTAGTTGCGGCCCCTGGCTGGGCTCAGAGCAAGGCCGATTGGGGAATTGGGGTGCCATCCCCTGTCATGCACAGAGCAGGGCCGATCAGGGGGTTGGGGAGCTCCCACCTGTCACACACAGAGCAGGGCCGATCAGGAGGTTCTGATGCCACCTTCAGTCACACTCAGGGTAGGGCCAATTGGGGGGTTGGGGCGCCACCCTCTGTCACACTCAAGTAATGGTCGAAGGGCAGATTGGGGCACTGCCCCATCACCCACAGAGCAGGG
>NW_006293957.1:1540826-1551484 GCF_000327345.1 Myotis davidii
GTATTTTGTTTCTCAAATGATCGCAGCTTTGGCCATTGGGAGCTCTCTCAGGTTGGCTCCTGTGTCCCTTGGGCACCCCTGTCTTTCGTGTGTGTGTGTGTGTGTGTGTGTGTTTTAAGCATTCCTTGCATTCTGGCATTAAGGAATGCTACATGTTCATCTTGTATATTCCTTGCTTCAGCCCTGTAATAAGTCATTTCTCCCAAGAGTCTGGTTCCTTTTGCTTTGAAATCATAGAATCTAAGATGTGGGCTTCAGGTGTGCTCATTGCTACTGGGTGTCACTATTTCTAGACTTTTCTAGCACTCCCAGCAGTCTGACCCAGAAAACATCTGTACATATGCTCACTGGTAACTGTAATTGCTTCTTTGTCTATTCAGCAGTCCCTTTACTATGCTAAATGTGAGCACATACCTGTCTCTGAGTCTAATCCAGTAGCTCATGCTTATTCTAGTTTCTCCCCTTGCTTATCTGTAATTTTCCTCCCCAGCAGTCAGAAACCTGATCTTACACCCACTAGTCATTTATTTGTTCAAGCCCAGTGTTAATGCACAACAGTTTCAGAATTAACTCTGTTCTGTGAGAGGCAAACTTAACAACTAGAGCACATGGTCCATGGACACTTTCTCTTATCTTGAGGCTTAGCTCCCGCCCAACACCATGTTCTGAAGTGACTTCGGTTAGCCTCTTCTTCCCACACCTGCCAGAAGTATGGCAGACGTTTGTGTTACAGTTAGATTCCTGTCACCATTTATATCCTCTCCGGAGCTCCCTTGAAGTCCTAGTCAATTTTTAAAAATGTGTAGACATTAAAGTTCTCTTTCTGCTCTAAAGTTCACTGGTTTCACAAGCTCCCCTGGCTCCTGGTGCCTCTTATATCACATGAGCAGACTCGCTTTCCCCGAACCTCTGTCCACCTTGCTTTGCTCTTCCAGGGATCTCTGTGCCTGCCCTACGCACGGTAGTACTTGTGTAACTGCCACACTCACTTTTGACTTTCTTTTCCAGAACTGCCTTTGAAGCATTACTCTTTTTAATGCATTTTTAAATAGGCATCTTAGATTTTACAAAAACAAAATCATGATATATTTGTAGATAAATTTTGGGATAATTGGCGTCTTTCTGACATGAATCTTTCTATTCATGAACATAGTATATTCTCCCTCCTTTCCTCCTTTTTTCTTCATATTGAATTTTCCAATCCATGTAAATGGTAGTCTCTATTTATTCAAGCATTCTTTTTCTCACTGTAAATTTATCTCAATAATGTTTTGCCATAAATACATAAATATCTTTGGTAGATATATTACTTGGTACTTGAAATTTTCATGGTATTTTAAATGTTATCTATAATTTTAAAGTTTATTTTAAATATTCATGTTACTGGTATATAGGACAATTATTTTGTATATTGATTTTAGATGTAGTTACTTTTCAGAAAAGTCTGTTCATTCTAATAATTTAATTACAGATTCTCTTGGGATTTCTATGTATATAACTATATCATTTGTGAAAATTCAGGATTTTATTTACTTTTTTCATTCCTTAGAGTTTCACCCTTCCCCCTTTAATGTACTAAATAAAATGCTGCATAAAAGCAATGTTAGTGGGTGCTACATTGTATCTGCCCCACATCCATAGGTTGAAGCCCTAACTTTTAGTAGGACTGTTCCTGGAGCTATAGTCTCTAAGAGGCAACTAGGTAAAATGAGGTCATAAGATTGGGCCCTAATCTCATAGGACCTTGGCCTTTTGAGGCGAGGAGGAGAGATCTCTCTCCGTCTCTCTGACAGGTGAGGGCACAGTGAGGAGGTGCCATTTGCCAGCCAGCACGTGACCATTGGGGCTCCCAGCCTCCTGGACTTGGAGAGCATAAATATCTGTTTTCCAAGCCGCCAGCCCGCAGTATTCTGTGTGGTAGTTTGAACTGACACTGCAGATGTCGGTGCTGGGAGCAGGTGCTGTGTGACACAGGTGCTGCGTGACGGTGAGGTGGGAGGAGCTGCGAGGTGCAGGCCAGAGTCGGATGCTCAGGGAAGTTCTGGGTGGTCATGAGAACAGGAATATGCATTGGGAACTAAAAAAAGACAGTCCTTGCTATGAAGTGGCAAAGCGTCACTACCATGCTGCAGTGCTTCAAGGAAGTTAGAACTTATGAACAGGAAATTCAATATTTAGTTGATAGGATGTCTAAGCCACGTGCTGAGGAGCAGCAAAGCTCCTCCTGACTGATTATGGTGAAACTAGAGGCCCGATGCACGGAATTTGTGCAAGAGTAGGCCTTCCTTCACCCGGCTGCTGGCACTGGCTTCCCTCTGGCACCAAGGATCCGGGCTTCCCTCCAGGACCCGGGCTTCCCTCAGACCCTGGCTTTGTCCGGAATGACATCCGGTCTAATTAGCATATTATGCTTTTATTATTATTAAAAATATATTTTATTGATTTTTTACAGAGAGGAAGAGAGAGAGATAGAGAGTTAGAAACATCGATCAGCTGCCTCCTGCACATCCCCCACTGGGGAAGTGCCCACAACCCAGGTACATGCCCTTGACCGGAATCGAACCCGGGACCTTTCAGTCCGCAGGCCGACGCTCTATCCACTGAGCCAAACAGGTTTCGGCTATGCTTTTATTATTATAGATAGGAAAGGAGAGAGGAATTGAGGAAGGGATACTTAAGTGAAAAGAAAGTGGAACCTGAAGGTTTGGAAGATTCTCAGCTTATCCACAATGCAAAAGCGGAGAAACCTTGTTCCGAAGAGCGCTCTGCGCATGAGGCTGGACAAGCATTTAAAGGCGAGATCACAGGTGGGGCAGGGCCTTCGTCAGCTGCCTCAGCGAAAGCCACATGCACTTCTCGGCTTCTACGAGACTGGCCATCGATATCCATGGCTGTGAATGTGCACTATTCTTCAAGGACAGGGAGTCACCTGAAGGTGACTGGAGGTTCTCAGGCTGTCACTCCTCCCACAGGCCCAGGGGCAAGGAGTTTCAAAGGGTGAGGCTGCCTCTCTAGTTCAGTGAGCTGGTCTCATCCGTTGGTGCCTGGGGGTGGAGCCACCCTCTCAGAGAGCCTGCTGGACAGAGCCCTCCCGGAGCTGAGGCTGTGTGGCCTGCAGAGCCTCTAGGGTGGGGAGTGAGAGTCAGAGTAACTAAAGAGGATGGTTCTTCAGCCTTAAGGTCTAATGGAACTTACCTTTGCTAGGTTTTGAACCTGCTTGGGACCCGTTTTCTCTCCCAGTTTCTCTCTTTAAAACGGGACTATCTGTTCCTCTCCTGAGGTCTGAGGTCACCTCTTCCGTCGGTTTTGCATGGTTTTGCATATTGCAGTTGAGAAAGACTTGCGCCTCCCTACCTGCTTTTACACTCACCCCCCTCAGGGTGTCTGCAGAAGATCACTTCACTGCTGTCCAGTGGAATTTTATCTTCCTGTTTTTCTTCTGCATGTCTGCCACAGGCCTCTGGAACTTTCTATAAAGTGCGGTCTCTCACGTTGAGTAGGTTTCAGGCAGAGATAGAAGGACTAGCTATTGGAATTGCAGTTTATTGGGGAGTGGTGGTGAGCTGGGTGTGAGGGCTCATGGCTGAAAGGCTGTCCAGCCCTGAGCTATCCTTCCTGGGGAGGGTGCGAGAAGGAGGCTCTTCTTGAGCATTTGAAGGGAATTATAAGAACAGGAAACACTGTCATTCTTCCCAAGCACCTACTCGATGAGCTTGGCTGCACCCCAGACACAGGCACTCACCAGGCGCATTGCTGGTCCATGCAGGCATGCTGGAGGACGTCTCGGCCACCTATTCACGCCCAAATTGCAAGTCACCGTTCTTGTTTCTTTTTCCACCCAGTAAAGATGTCTGTGTGTTCCAGGGAGGTGGAGAGAGTGGCAAATGGAATTCATATTTTTGTGAGCCATAAGCATGAGTGTGCTGGAGTCAACTAGTCCAGTGACATCACGTTGTAGCTTAGAATTGGCCATGGTGGGAGTACCATGCCATAGAGATTTCCATACTCTATAGTTCAGGGCTTTTTATATAGTTAGTTGTTTTTAAGTATACAGACATAGATATAGATATAGATATAGATATAGATATAGATATAGATATAGATATAGATAGATATATAGATATTTACTCTAGAGAGGAATGGAGAGGGAGAGAGAGAAATATCGATGATGAGAGAGAATATTTAATCAGCTACCTGCTGCACGCCCCCTCCTGGGGATCGGGCCCGCAACCCAGGCATGTGTCCTGACCGGGAATCCAACCATGACCTCCTGGTTCATAGGTGGATGCTCAACCACTGAGGCACACAGCTGGACAGTTAGTTGTTTGTTGAGGTGTGTTATTGAACAGCCACTCCACGGACCATACACCATAACTGTACAATCACCATGTCTAGACTTGCTAAATGTCTTAAGACAATGTTTTTATATCTCACAATTTCATTATCATTCCAAGTCTGTGAGGGGGCTGCCATGTTATTCCCACTTCCCCGAGGAGGAAGCAGTGGATCTGGGGAAGTAGAGATGGCTCTCGGAAGCCCTGGCCCTGTGACGTGCCGCTCATTCTTCTCATACTGGCTCAGCAGCTTCCCCTCCACCCTCACAGCCTCGTTTGGGACCCTTGTCTCGTGGCCACAGAGCGGCCCACCGGTCCTGAGAGGAAGCCCGTCTCCCTGCCCTCTCCACCTGGGACTCTGCCGCTCCTGCTCGGCCAGGGAAGGAAGGCTCCAGGCCATGACGTGGGAGGCAGCGATTGCCTGTTGTTTGCTGGTGTGCCGGCTCTGCCAGCGACTTCACTAAGGGCATGGTTTTGAATTAATTGCCTTGGGTGACCTGACATCTATTCAGCTGTGGCAGAGCCTTGCTCTGTGTGGACTCGGCCGAGCCTGTCAGGCGAGCGGGCATAGACTGTCCTGTGTAGAGAAGGCCTCTGCCGGGGGAGCTGCTGGATGTGGAGAGCAGACACCCTGCCCAGCAGGTGAGTGATGTCGGAAGTGGCCGCAGGCAGGGCAGGAAAAGAGCATCCTCAGCTGAGGCGACAGGAAACGCTGGCGTGAAGGATGGGTGAGATTTAGAAAGTGATGGTGAGCAGCAGGGCGCTCCGGGGTAAGAGGCAATGCATGCTGGGTAAGAGCAGAGGTGGGGAGCCACGGTGCATTCTGGGGAGCCTCAGGTTGGAGTGACAGGAGACTGTGAGACACAGGTCTGAGTCCACACCCTGGAAATTAACAAATCGTGTGCAGCTTCACTCTTCTGACCCTGCTTCCCCCAGAAAGAAGTGAAACCTTGAGCTGCTCACACGTTCGAGGTGCTGGATGCAGTGGGGGACACAGGAAGTGGCCTGAGGACTCTCAGTGCTTCTTTCTCTTCGCCTGTGTTCAGAGCAGATGGAGGACTGGGGTCGTAGGGGAGCCAGGAGGACAAACTCGGGCCTGAGGCCGGGCCAGGGTCCGAGGGAGGGTCTTCCCCATGAGGTCAAGTATTGCTGTGGTTAATGACTTCCGGGGAAAGGACTTTGGGCCGGCCTCGAGCATGGTGATGAGTCGGGAGAGGTGTTTGTATGAAGCTGGTGGGAAGCGGTGACCTCCTGGGCTTGGGCAGGGGTGAGGGGATGGCTTCAGGGCAGCCCTAGGGGAGGAGATGGAGTAGAGGGGCCTGATACTGCTGGGCGTGGCCTGGGAAGAATTGGGTGAAGGGTATTAAGTTCGGTCTTTCCAGATAAGCTGCTGCCTAGCTCCGCTGCCACATTCTGCACTGCCCTCCCGCTGACCGTACACTGACCCCACATTCGCCCTTCAGGGTCAGAGCCCAGCACCTCATGGACTGGCTGGAGGAGCGCCTTGGGCAGAGGAAGCAGGAACAGGTCCATGGTGCCGGCCCCACGTGGCCTGACATGGTCAGGTTCCCAGCAGATGCAGTGGAGCCCAGGATGCCCTCCCGGGGCCATACTTGTCTGTGAACATGTTGGGAAGAGGCTGGTGGAGGTGCAGAGTGAGGCAGTCCAGGCAGCCTCTGCTCCTCGCCTTTAGGACATCGACGCCTCTGCTGGGCCGTCCCAGCTGAGCTTTCTCTTGGGCATCTTGTCCAGGAGGAAGGTGATGGCAGCTCTTGGCGCCCAGCACAGGCTCGAACCCCTCCCCCGCTGAGGCCTCACTGAGAGTCATTAGTGAAGAGTCTAAACTTGCGAGCAGGCCTTGCCTCAGCTCTGGGCTGTGGGCCGGGCCTGCGTGCTGAGGGATGGGCTTCTGGGTCCCTGAGCACCAGGTAGCAATGGATGAGAAGCAGCACTGGCCTAACAGGTCCCACTCCCACGCCCCTGCAGCTCGGCGCCCTGTCTGTGGAGGAGCCGCCTGTTCAGTGTGGGCGTGCCTTCCTCTCCTGTCCGCAGCCTGGGCAGTAGGGGCTCCCTGGGGACTGCATCTCCCTTTGGGTGTGCTTGACCCCACGCTCCAGGCCTCTTGCCTCTAGTGGGGACCCACACATGCATCCTGAGCCGAGGATTGTGGCACAAATGGTTTAGGGGCTGGCGTGGAAGGAAGGACACCAGGAGAAGCAGCAAGAGGAACAGAGTGAGGCGGGGACGCTGCTCAGCCAGGACTCACCGGCTGAAAGCTGGCTACAGAGCGACCAAGCGTGTGCGAGGGGACAGAGAGGGTGACTTCCAGGGAGGCAGCCCCTGGGCTGAGGGCAGTGCTCTTGTGTGTCTGTCCGCGGACAGCACTCCCGGAGGGCAGGGTGCGTCCTCTCAAGGGCGGATCTAGGAAGGGCACCACGGTGTCCTCTATGGGCCGGCTGAGCCCCTCACTTGAGCAGGGATTGGGATAGGCCTCTGCAGCTCACCCCGCGGCCCTGCGCATCCTTCTTAGTACCACCACCTGGGGACAGGTAGGGAGGAGGCACAATTGGCTCTCTGCCCTGGGCCCAGCCTGGGAGCTGACCTGGGCCTGACTGGGGACCTTGACTTCCCTCCTTCTCACGCTTCCCCCGCAGGCCCACCCTCACAGGGGCCTGGACCTCATGGTGCTGCTGTGGTCCCCGACCTGCTCCACCACCCCAAGTCCCACGCTGTCCTTCTCAGGGGACAGTCACACTGACACGGCCACAGTGTGGCTGCACCGGACCGGCTGGACCCTGGACAGGCGCTGCTCCTTGTGCCTGGCGTGCAGGCTGACTTCCTGTGCTTCTGGTCTCCCTCCGCTTGGGAACGAGGCAGCCCCTTTCCAGGACACACACGTTAATTACCTTGCTGTCGTTGCTCAGACGCCTCCCCGAGGGACCGTGAGCCACGTCTGCAAGAGGGATCAGAGAGCCCGCAAGTGGCACACAGTGTGGTTGTCAGGTGCCTTCCGAGGCAGGCAGTGGTCCCGCTCGGGCAGGCCGCCGGCAGCATTTGCCCCGGGTGGATCCACACTGTCCCCGACCTGGAGGAACGGGGTGGGGGGTGTTGGAGGGGGCACCTGGGTTCCAGACTGCCCTACAGGGAACTGCACTCAGCCTGGCCGCCCCTCTGAGCGCTCCCAGGGGGCTGCCACCAAGAAGCACTGCTGGGCCCTCTCGCAGGGGAGTGTCTCTGAGAGCTTTTCCTGAGACAGGGTTCTGTTTTGGGGCAGTTTGCCTCAGAGGAGCCCACACAGAACAGCAGCACTGAGCCTGGGGGACGGTCCTCATCGCTCCCAAACAGCCAGTGATGAGCCCCAAGCTCAATGCAGATGCCGCAGTGTAACACCACTGCTCCTTCCTGAGCGCCGCCTGGGTTTGGCCCATTGGCCGTCTCAATCTGAACCTCCCTCCACCTGTGTGGGAGTCATTGCTCCTGTGCTGATGGGGGTGCGGGGGCAGAGAGCGTGCGGAGAGGGCAGGGGCAGCGCCCGCACAGCACAGCTCTGAGGTTCTGAATGGTCCACCTCTGCGGCCTCCGCCTCCTCCTCATCCGAATGGGATGAAGGACTGCACTTGAGCTCATGGCATAGCCTCGAATCCGTGCACCCTCCCTGCTGCTTCCGGGGGTTGTCACGTGTCCTCTGAGCTTGCACCTGGGAGCTGTTATGTCACCCGAGGTCTGGCAGGGCCTCCTCCGTGCCTTCTCGCACTCTGCGCCGGGAACAGGAGCTGCCCGCCTTTAGGCTCCTCACACGCCCTAGTCCTGGCTGCTCCGGGCGAGGTGTCTGCGGGAGCAGAGCCAGGCAGAGAAGGGCCGGCGTTCATAGCAGCTCCCCGCGTGTGACTGCGGTGAGTCATATGCTGAGGCCAGGGAATAGCCCAAAGAGAGGGCATCTGTCTGGAAGGATGGCGGCAGGGAGTGGAAAGGAAGCCACTCAGAAGGAGGGGAGGCCAGTGGGACGGGCAGCGCTGACGGGAGGGAGCAAACAGCCTTCCTTGTAGCGGGGTTAGAGGACACTCTGCTCTGTGAGTGAGAGGCCTCGGGCCTGGAGGCCTGAGATGGAGGAAAGGGAGCAGCAGTCAGTCGCCCTCTGTAGGTTACACAGGAGAGGCTATGGAGTCTCCCAGGCTGCGTGCTGGGGGCTGGGAGGATGGTAGTGTCCTCACAGGAAATGAGAAATCAGAGGACGGGCTGGCTTGGCAGCAGGAGGGGTGAGTGACGGGAGGCGCTGCTGCGGCCTGTGAGCCAGGCCAGAGGGACCAGCGAGAGCAGCAAACGTCTGTCTGTTGGTGGCGGAGGAGAAACGGATGGGAGAGTGACCAGCGTCTGAGGTGGGGATGGAAGAGTAAGGCGCGCCTGCGAGTGATCAAGCCGGACATCAGGGAATAGGCATTTCCAGGAGGCGCCCCCCCAAGCCCTCGGGTGCTGGGATCCCACTGACGGGGATGGGGCAGGAGGTGGGGATGCAGGCCTGGGGCTTCACAGGTGCTTTCCATGCTTGCGTCCTCAGTGTGGTCTGTGGACCGGAAGCCATGGCTTCCGATTCTCCTGGGCCAGGACCCTTTAACCTCGTGATGCCCTAGAAAAGGGGCTGCGTGTTCTGGGCTTCATTTCTTGGTCCATAAATGGAGGTCACTTTGCAAGGTTTCTAAATTTCACCCCCACCCCCAGAGTTTGTAGGTTTATCAACAACGTAGCTCCACTCTGGTCTTACCAAATAATCTCCACAGAACCTCTGGGAAGTGGCTTCTCCGGGCCCCATGGGCGGCCACGGGCAGACCGGCTTTCCCTCTGCTGCAGACTCCCCATGGGGGGGGGACACATGTCAGCCACAGGGACCCACGGAGGTGGCCACACACACTAATACAGTCACATGTGCACACATGTGCACACATGAACACAGAGACACATGTGCACACTCATGTACAAGTGCATGCAGATGCACACGTGTACGCATGCTCACACAGAGACACATGCATATAGATGTACGCACATGGGCAAAGGCACACACACATGCACATGCGCACACATGCACACACAGCCACACATGCAGGCATACACACAGTGTCACAGCTCCCACTCTGCTGCGCACACGGAAGGAGCCTGACCTCTGTGCATGGCCTTCTGTGCTCCCCTCACGTTGGGCTGGGAGGGCGGGGCCAGAGCTGCCCTTTTGGCGCCAGGGTCTCCCCTGCAGCCCCTGGAGCTTTCGGGCTCTCAGCTGGTGGGTGTGGGAGGCGTGTGTGTGCCCGGTGCCCTCACAGGGCCACGCTGCCTCCTATCAGAATAGCGATGGTCAAAACACACGGCCAGTCAGCACGGGCTTTTCCTCTGAGCGTGGGGAGCACTCAGCTGGCCAGGCGGGGTGATCTGCAAGGCCGCCTTTCTCTTGGGGCCGGGGGCATGTGGGAGCAGTGGGTGCTGCCCAGTGGGAGCGCTGGCTCAGTGGGATCAGCGGGGGCATGGAGAAGGAGGCGGTGCCATTCTTGTGGGGGAAGAAGCTGGGTCCCACAGCAGGGCCGGGGCAGAGTGTCACTGAACTGTCCCCAGGGCTCAGCCAGGGTGTGCTCTGCAACAGGACAAGTGGGCTCGCCCCTCACCGCCTCTTTCCTGGTTGTTTACTGTCACAGGCGTCGTGTCAGTTCTGGGACACCCTGTGGAATAAGTCTGACCGATGGGTAATTCCATGGAGTGTCAAGCATGACAGTGCTGCTGGGAGTGGGGCAAGGGAGCCAGGGTGCCGGGGCCCATGTCCCGGACCCAGGACCTAATGGGTGTGACTGAGCTCATTAACCTTCGGGCCCAGATTTCTATTCTGTGGGTGGAGACGAAGAGTAGCCCCCCTAAATGGTGGTTCTGCAACCCCCCGGACAGTGCTCTCCACTGAGCACTTGCAGTTCATCTCCTATTTGTCTTTCTTCTTTTTAAAAAATGACAGCTTATTGGGGGGACAAGTAAGCAAATGTGAGTCATAGAACACATGTAAGACTTTGGCTAAAGGAGAGGGTGCCAGGGGTGGCGTCCACTCTTCTTATCTGTTACTAATGAGACTCAGCTCTCCTCTCTCTCTGCTCCTCTCTGCTCTGCTTCCTTCCCATCTCCTGCAGCCCAGTGAGCATGCTCTGCGCCTCCTGGAACTAGGGCATTGGCACCATGGCGGGGGAGAGAGATCTGAGGACACTCAGAGGTCAGCCTGAGCACCCCTGTGGGATGTGACAGATGCAGAAGGGCTGAGTGAGGGGCAGGGCAGCCCTGGGCCCAGGAGCTGGTGGTGCTGAC
>NW_006293957.1:1551525-1553959 GCF_000327345.1 Myotis davidii
AGGTCACTGGTGGGCACCAGGAGGTCCAGCTGGGACCAGATTCGTTTTAGATGCTTATGGATGCCCAGGTGGAGATGCCCAGCAGGTAATGACTGGAAGGAAGCTCAGGATGAGCTGAGGTCGTGTCCCCCGTAGTGTGTGAAATCATTCTGTCTTACTGACTGTAGTGAAATTGACCTAAATAAAAAAAAATACAAACATGAGAGTCTCTGAAATCACCCACCGTCTCCTCAAGCCTTACAGGTTAACCCAATTATGTCTCAGCTGGCTGGCCAGCCCCTGTCCTCCCTGGGGCAGGCAGCTCCTGGCTGGGAGGGGCAGCAGGACTCACTGGCCTGGCAGGGAGCCCTGACCCGCGGGCACCGGCCACCAGGAGAACTGCCCAGGACTGCTGGCTGGGACAGAACCTGTTCATTCTGCCCTGGCCCCCAGGCCTCCTGCTTCATCAGAGCACGTGGGCAGGTGGTCTTAGGTCAACATGGATCTGAATTGCGGTTGAATTAAAAACTCAGCTGTCCTCCAGGCCAGATCAGGATACATTTATAAAAGTGCTGGCCTAGTTCTTTGCAGAAGGGCTGGGGGCAGGTAGTCACTCTTGGTCTAGTTTTTTTGTTGGTTTTAGGAGGCCAGACCAGGGCCGTGACCTTCAAGGGTGAGCTGGACACTGTCCCCGCCCTTCTGTGGTGGGACTAGCTGATCTGCCTGGCACACGCCCCCCTCCCCGAGAGCCCAGCCCTGCTGTCCCTGGTGTCACTGTAACTGATACACGCCTGTGTGCTGGGTGACAAAATTAGGCTGCAGGTGTGGCCGGCATTTATATCCTGAAGGGAGAGAAAAAGGTGTTTTGTACCGTTTTATTTCTTGAGCTCCGTTATTAATCTTTGCAATCAATACCATGTTATTTTTGGCTCGAGGATTTGGTGGAGAGGAGTCAGGTTGCCAGGCTTTAGGCGACATCTGCATGAGCAGGAGAGATGGCCTGGCCCTCCACTCTTGGTGAGAAGGCAGTCTCTGCCCGCTGGGCAGTGCCAGGCTCTGAGATGCCTGTGCCGACTTTATGATATGTTTGATTTAGGTAAAGTGCCCGGAGCCTGCTGGGACCAGGTTGTTATTAAACACCATCTGCAGTTTTCACTTTTATTAATATGAGAATTGGAATCAGCTTTCATCCCATATTAACCCTTTACAACCTTGGGAGGAGGGGAGAGCGGGAGGGGTGGGGGCGAGAGGCCTTTGAGGCTCCGTGCCCGTGCCTGTGGTTGAGCTCACAGCGTTCAGCGGGTGGGCTGCTCACTGCCCACACGAGGCCCGGGCTGCTGTTGGCTCACATGGAAGGGAAACTGGACCGAATGGGCTGGTAGAGGAGTTGGAGTCTCAGTCACAGGCGCTCCGGGCTCCGCCAGGAATTCACTTCAATAGCAGCACACTGGTAGCGATATGATGATGATGATGGCATCAGTATTATCTATTGAATTACAATGTTTTATGATATTCACAATATACAATAAAAACTCTATATTTGTGTATATACATTATACACATACTAGAGGCCTGGTGCACAAAAATTTGTGCACTCGGGGGGGAGGTGGGGTCCCTCAGCACGGCCTGTGCCCTCTCGCAGTCTGGGACCCCTCGGGAGATAATGACCTGCTGGCTTAGGCCTGCTCCAGGGTGGCAGAGGGCAGGCCCAATCCCTAGGTGCAGCCCCTGGTGGGGCTCAGAGCAGGGTCGATTGGGGAGTTGGGGTGCCACCCCTTGTCATGCACAGAGCAGGGCGGATTGGGATGTTGCAATGCCACCCTCAGTCATGCTCAGGGTAGGGCCAGTTGGAGGGTTGGGGCACCGCCCCCTGTCACACTCAAGGCAGGGTCAATGGGGAGGTTGCGGCGCCACCCCCTGTCACGCACAGAGCAGGGCCCATCAGGGGGTTGAGGAGCTCCCCCCTGTCACTCACAGAGTAGGTCCTATAGGGGAGTTGGGGCGCCGCCCCCTGTCACACACAGAGCAGGGCAGATAAGGGGGTTGGGGCGCTGCCACTGTCACACTCAGGGCAGGGCCGATGGGGAGGTTATGGCTCTACCCCATCACACACAGAGCAGGGCCCGTGGGGTAAGGGAGTTGTGGCCCCGCCTCCTGTCACACACAGAGGTGCAGGGCGATCAGGGCTATTTGGGCTCTGCCCCCTGTCACACTGATCCTGGTGCCTGGAGGCCTCGTGGCTCTGTTGATCTTGGTGCTGGGAGGCATCTTAGCCTTTTACTATATAGGATAGAGGCCTGGTGCACAGGTGGGTGCTGGCTGGTTTGCCCTGAATGGTGTCCCAGATCAGGGTGGGGGGTCCCGCTTGGGTGCCTGGCCAGCCTGGATGAGGAGCTGATGGCTGTTTTCAGGCTTGCCGCACCCCCTTCAGGGTGGGGGGCCCCACTGGGGGGCC
>NW_006293957.1:1554144-1555720 GCF_000327345.1 Myotis davidii
TCAACTCCAGCTCTGAGATCCCAGGCAGCTGAAAGCTGGTTTCTAGGGTTTTGTTTAGCTTCTATATGTTACAATGTTTCTTAAACTGCAAGCTCAGAGGCTGGCAAGGCAGGCGGGGAACATTGCAGTCCTCTGTCACTGAGGCAAGCAAGCCTCATGTTAGTTTCAAGCTGCCTGGCTGCCAGCCGCCATCTTGGCTGGCAGTTAATTTGCATATCACCCTGATTAGCCAATGGGAAGGGTTGCGGTCGTATGTTTCTCTTTTATTAGATAGGATAATCATATACATATATTACATACATATATGCACATACACATATACACATATATTGTATTATATATTACATACATATATACATGCATCATATATAGATACACATGTATATTATATACATGCATAAATATCACACACATATACATATGAATCACATATACACATATGCATATACATTTATACACATGCATGCATACATGTCATATACAGATATACATGCATATCACATATAAATATATATATCTACATATATGCATGTACACACGTTGCATGCTGGGAGCGGCCTAGTGCTGCACATACACACCGTCATGTAGCTTTACACGCTGAGCTGCTGCTGCTGCGGAAGCCGAGGCAGAGCGCCCGGCGGGCAGCGGAGCCTCACAGTCAGCGCGTCTGGTCCGAGCCTGTGCTTTTTGCGACGTGATCACTTGGTGAGGCCTTTGTGTGCAGGTGAAAGGAGTCTCTAAGCTGAGAGGGCCTGTTGTGCCCTCTGGAGTTCCGTGTCCTTTGGGGAAATGCAACCTCAGTTTTGGATGTTGCGGCCAGGCCTCCTGGTGCCCAGGCTGCGGCTTCGCTCCCAGCACAGGCTCTGCGCTCCGCTCCAGGTGTGGGCGCTGGGGTGCAGCTCAGGTGCTGAGACCCTGGAGCGCACCCTCAGCTCCTGTGGGACTAGAACACGACATTAGCGATGGAAACCTGAAATGCAGGTCGTGGATCCTGAGCTAGAAGTCTAGCCTCAGAGTGATCCTCTCATTCCGAGGGCAGCGCCCGGAGTCAGAAAGGCTGGGAGGACCACTGGGCGGCAGGACTGCGGACAGGCCCCGTCCCCGCGGCTGCTGCTTCCAGAAACGGAGCCAGGGTGCCCCACCCCACAGGTGTCTGCCACAGGTGCATGTCCCTTATGCAGCAAGCCCTCTGCTGGAGGCACTCCACAGGGACCCTTGGAGCTGTGCCAGGAGCTCCCTGCAGCATCTCCCCGCGTCTGTACAGCCAGCGCTGAATGAACATGGCCTGCGGGGGGAGGGGGGGTGTCTCCACCTCTAGGACAGCCACCTCTCCTCGCAGCATGGCTGAGCCACCATGTCCCCACTCCTCAAGCAGTCACTGAGCACTTTCCCTCCCAGACCTGCCTGGGCGTGGGTGGTGATGGCGGCAGCATCACCACGGTGACCTTGGCCAGGGTTGTCCCCTTCCCTCCTTCCCTCCTTCCCTCCCTCCCTCCCTCCCTCCCTCCCTTCTTTCCTTCCTTCCTTCCTTCTTTCCTTCCTTCCTTCCTTCCTTCCTTCCTTCCTTCCTTCCTTC
>NW_006293957.1:1556057-1562340 GCF_000327345.1 Myotis davidii
TCCTTCCTTCCTTCCCCCACCGGCTCCTGCATCCCTACAGCCACAGCCATTTGCCCCTATGTGTGCCTGGCATTGTGTTAGGCTTTAGACATAAAAAGCAGCTGAGAAAACCGTGGTCTCCACCTTCAGGGAGTGGCACTGGCCATGCCGAGGAGCGGGCAGATGCAATGCGGCCCAGCGTGTCTGTCGGGAGCCAGTGCACACGCACATGCACACGGGCTGCTGGACAAAGCGCTGCAAACCATGGCAGGGCAACAGAGATCCATGGCCTCGGCTCCTGAGGCCAGAAACTCAGCATCTGGGGGTGGTGGTGGGGTCCTCTGAGGCTGTGGGGGGCCTGGCCCCGCCCTCCCTGGATGGCTGCTGCGGGAGCCTCTGGCAAGTCCTGGCTCATAGATACTTGGCCCGACCTCTGCCTTCGTCGTCACGGGGTGCTCTCCCCATGCCTCCTCTCTGCGTCCACGCTCACCCTTGTGAAAGGACACCAGGCTATTGGATTAGGGCTCCCTGGCGACCTCAGAAGCCCCGTGACCTCTGTGAAGACCCTGCCTCACAGTAAGGTCACGTGCGTACATGCGTGGACTAGCCATCCAGCGGGTCTGTTTGGGGGGACACAGTTCCCCCCATGGAGAGGGAGTATCTTTGACAGGTCCTTGAAGTAGTGACGCGTACCCCAGGCCTTGGAATATGAGGGAGGGGCTGGGTGTGCGCGGCAGATCCCACGTGGCGGGTGGGAGGCCGGAGGGGAGAGAAGCAGGATGGACGCGGGAGTCTGGCCAGAGCACAGTGCCCGTGCAGCTGGAGGACTGGCGGGTGGGCACAGACCACCTGGAAAGCCTGGGAGAGCTGTTGGAGGTGGGTCCCTCTGTGCTGAGGGGACGCAGAGCCCAGGAAGGTGTCCACACAGCATCGTGGCCAGAACTCACCGCCTCACGGAGAACCTTTGCACCAACAGCGGGCACTGTGCCTCCCACAGTGTAGGCGCAGCTCTTCTGTCCGCTGGTCCCGTAGGTCTGACATTAGAAAAGCATGGCCGGACTCCGTCCAGGCAGGGGTAGAGCCCCCCCTCCTGCCCCCGGCCGGGGGCTGGCCTGTGGTTGGAAGGAGAAGGGAGCTGGCACTGGTTGTCAGGGGCACGTGGGGGTTGGGGTCCTGGGTCCTGGGGAGCAGAGTGCAGGGTGCAGGAAGGGCTCCCGAGGGATGGCCCTGCTCTTCTGGCTGCTCACTCCCTGGTCCGGAAGCCTCTCCTCCCCCTGAGCCTCTTTACCTGGGGGTCTTCTCAGGCCCCCACCCTCCACCTCGGCCTCGGCTTCTCCAGCTGCGAGTCAGGCCCATGAGAAAGGACTTTCAGCAACGCCTTTACAGAGAGTGGTTAGCACACAGGAGGCTGCTGTGGTGCGGCTGATGCTGCAGGCGTGGGATCTGACACCAGAGAGGTGGCCTGCCCCTGCCCTGCCTGGCTGGTGCCGGGGAACGATGCCAGAGGGGGACACTAAGGGTGACCCCTGTTTCGGCAGACTGTGATCAGAGGGGCCGCAGGCATGGGCGCCATCGTGGACTAACAACGGTTCATTAACCACTGTCCCTGCAGACAGACCCTCTCGCCCGCGGAGCCTGGAGGCTGGAGGCTGGAGTGGGCCTGGCTTTGGGTTTGTGGCTGGTTTTTGTGCATCATCTTCACCCCAAGCCCACGGGGCTGATATTCATTTGCTAAGAGTCTGGGAAGCCCACAGAGAGCTGAGCGGTGGCTGTGGAGATGGGTAAGGTGGGTGAAGGTTGCCCCGTTGGGTGTGGAGTGGCTGGGCCCTGGTGTGACAGGCCCTGCAGCCCTCACTCCTGGGCGGTGGCGGCAGGACACTGCAGGGCAGAGCCCCAGGCGCCCAGACAAACAGAACGGCCGGTGCCCGAGGCCTGCGCATGGGGGGCCCTCAGTAGCGGCTCAGAGACCGCTCTGAGCAGCCGTCTGCAGTGCTGTGTGGTGGGGAGAGAGGATCTAGGTAAGACTAGGCTTTCGTCCCAGCCCATGCCATCTGATCCTGAGCTACCACAACGGGGGTGGTGGGGGGAGGCCTGAGACGCCACCTGGTTCCGGGCACAGAGTGTCCTGTGCGTCTAAGACCAAATGGTGGCCGGGGCTGGCAGGGACCCAGAAATCACACCCCAGGTTCAAAGCATCCAAATTAAAACAGACGCTACGCTCGCCCACACGCTGCTTCTGGACCTGTCCGAGGCGGCATTTTACAGCCAGGACACAGCGTAGCCGGCTCCTTGAACAGGGCGATGGCCGAGGCACCCTGCATGGAGTGTGGGCCGCACCCTGGGCTTTGCCCAAATGGGCTCAATATGCAACTATCCCTGGTGGGTAGAGGAGGAAACGGATGCACAGAGAAGTTGGGTAACTAGTCCAAGGTCACAGAGCTAGCTAGTTGTAGAGTGATCTTACAACCACGGTCTGACTCCATCAGAAAGTTCTGCACCACCTCCCGGCACAGGTGTTCCAGGAACATACCCAGAGCCGGGCCTGGGGTCCCAGTACAGTAATCCCAGAATGGACTGTGTTGCTTCCCTAATTTGCTCTTTCTTCTCAAGACCTGAAAGTTCAAGGTGTAGAGCCAGGTCTTTGTGGCCAGAGCAGACTGGCTCACTTGCTCAGCTCCTGGTAGGCTGGTGCGTGTCTCTCGTTCTTGGAGGAGTCGCTCCCCTCTTGGGGCGAGACTGGTAGCTGCTCCCAGGGCTGTGAGGAGGGGCCACTAGAGAGGGGTGAGCACAAGGCCAGTGCCCTCTTTGCCTGCCGGGCCCAGAAGCTACAGTTTCCTTTTCCAACAGCTTCGGGGCTGGTTTCTCGGGGCCCCACAGCTGGGTGTCTGCTGCCACCAGATGTACTGTTGGCTGTGCAGAGGTGTCTAGCGCCCGGCCCACCCTAAGAAGAGCGTGTGATGGTAATTGTCCCAGAGGACAGCAAGCAGCACCCTGCGCAGCTCTGCCAGTGTCTCGGTGCCACTGCCGAAGGCCGTGCCCGCTGGTCAGGGATGGGCCACCTGGGGGCGCAGCAGACCGTCTGTCACAGCGGCGAGTGCCAGCTGGGCCTCCTGTGGCGCCCTGGCCGGCACTTGTCATCGCTGGCGATGCTGGAAGAGCCCTGTCCCGGAGGAAACCAGCTGTCACTGCGTGGCCCGTCCTCCTCCATGGGCGTTGGTCTGGGCAGGCCTCTCTGGTGCTCACAGGTGCGGGCTGGAGGCCAGCACAGCCACCCGCAGGCTCAGCCTGGTGGTCCCCAAGGGCATTTCTGAAGGCAAAGCAAGCGGCCCTTGCTCAGTCCTTGGCACTAAGTGAGGTCCCTGCACCCCTGAACCGCACGCACAAGATGCATCAGTAGCAGAACAGACGCCCCTCCAGTTCCCTCCCTCCCTTTCCACCAGAGTCTGTGTCCTTGTTGATGTGATCTTCCTGCAAACCCGCCCTCTGTCCTCTGTTTTCCCTGCATTGAGGCCCTTCTATGCACACTCATCAGTGACACACCCAGGCCCTAGACACATGTGCACACACCTGCATGCACACACATGTGCAGCACATGCTCATGCTGTCCCTTAGTTCTGCCTTAAAATGCATGTGACAGTGTCCTGCAGTTCCTCCACTGCCTACTGTGCAGTAGGCCTGTATGCATGCTCATCTCACAGTACACGGACCCTGTACTTGTCTAGGGAACATCAGCGGTTCATTTTCCCACCAGTTAAAAAGTATTTCAGGTTTACAACCCTGTGGTTTGACATTATATAACTTATAAAGCAAACATAGCAATAAATCTAGTACCCATCTGACACCATGCATAGTTTCTACAATCTTAGGGACCATATTCCCTATGCTTTACACCCCCATGACCATTTTGTAACTACCAATTTGTGCTTCTTAATCCCTTCATCTTTATCCCCCTCCTCCCAATACCCCTCTCACCTGGCAACCATCAACATGTCCTCTGGACCTATGAGTCTGTTTCTGTTCTGCTTATTCATTTATTTTTTTGTTTTAGATTCCACACATAAGTGAAATCACCAGGCATTTGTCTTTCTCTGTCTGACTTATTGCACTCAGCACAACACCCTCCATGTCTGTCCATGTATTTGGACATGGTAAGGCTTCTTTCTTTTGCTGGTTGAGTCATATTCCATTATATATATCCTTCTTTATCCATTCCTTTATTGATGGACACTTAAGTTGTTTCCATATCTTGACTATTATAAATAATTCTGAAATAAACATATGGATGATTATGTTTTTTTATCTTAGTCTTTTGGGTTTATTCAAATAAATACCTAGAGTTAGGATTGCTGGGTCTTTGTCTCTTGTATATAGCCTTTGTTTAAAGTCTGTTTTGTCTGGTATAGTTTTGTTACCCTCAGCTTTTTTTTCTTTTTTTTTGTTTCCATTTTCATGAAATATATTTTTTCATCCCTTTACTTTTAGTCTGTGTGTGTATTTCAATCTGAAGTGAGTCTCATGTAGATGGCATATGTAAGGGTCTTGTTTTGTTAACTATTCAGTCACTATATGTCTTTTGATTGGAGCATTTAATCCATTTGTATTCAAAGTAATTATTGATAGATATGTATTTATTGCAATTGTATCATTCATTTCTTTTATGGTTTCTTGTTGTTCTTCCAAAAGAAGACCTTTTAAATTTATTTTTGTTTTTTTAAATATATTTTTATTGATTTCAGAGAGGAAGGGAGAGGGTGAGAGACATAGAAACATCAATGATGAGAGAGAATCATTGATTGGCCTCCTCCTGCATGCCCCGTACTGGAGTATCGAACCTGAAACCCAGGCATGTACCCTTGACCAGAATTGAACCCAGGACCCTTCAGTCCACAGGCTGACGCTCTATACACTGAACCAAAGCAGCTAGGGCTTAACACTTCTTGTAATACTGATTTGGTGGTGAAAACTCCTTTAGCTTTTTCTTGTCTGGGAAGCTCTTTATCTGTCATTTGATTCTAAATGATAACTTTTCTGGAAAGAGTAATCTTGGTTGTAGGTCTTTGCATTTCATCACTTTGAATATGCCAGTCCCTTCTGACCCGCAAAGTTTCTATTGAGAAATCAGCTGGCAGTCTTATGGGCACTCCCTTGTAGATGACTAACTGCTTTTCTCTTGCTGCATTTAAGATTCTCTCTTTGTCTTTGATATTTGGCATTTTAATTATGAGGTGTCTTGGTGTGGGCCCATTTAGGTTCATCTTGTTTGGGACTCTGTGCTTCCTGGACTTGTATGTATATTTCCTTCACCAGGTTAGGGAAGTTTTCTGTCATTATCTTTCCCAAATACGTTTTCAATTTCTTGCTTTCTCTCTCCTTCTTCCAGCAACCTCATACTGCTTGAAGTTTTCCCAGAGGCTCCTTACACTTTCCTCATTTTTTTTGGATTCTTTTTTTCTTTTTACTGTTCTGATTGGATATTTTTTGCTTCCATCTCTTCCAAATCTGTGATTCCCTGTAATGTATTCTTCATTTAGTTAGTGTATCACTCATTTTTGACTGATTTCTTTTTATGTTTTCTATCTTCATTTTTATGTTACCTATCTCTCTGTGGAAGCTCTCACTAAGTTCCTCTACTCTTCCCTTAAGACCACTGAGCATCCTTATAATCAGTGTTTTGAACATCTGGTAGATTTCTTGTCTCCATTTTGTTTAGTTCCTTTTCTGGAGATTTTTTCTCTTCTTTCATTTGTGACATATTTCTTTGTTCCTTCATTTTGGCTACCTCCCTGTGTTTGTTTCAACGTGTTATGTAGGGGTGCCATGTCTCCCAGTGGCACAGCCTCCCCAGTCACCTGAGTAGGGCACTCCAGGTGTCCCCCCCTCCATGTGGGCGGTGCGTGCCCTCCTGTGAGCCTTGATTGCTATTGGAAATCTTGACCGGAAGCTCATTTTCATGTCATCATTTTTGGACTTTTATTCCATTACTAGGGGTCGGGTGCACGAAATTCGTGCACTGGGTGGGGGGTGGGGGTGGGGGGAGTGTCCCTCAGCCCAGCCTGCCCCCTCTCACATACTCGGAGAAGGGTCCGGCCTGGGGCGGGGACCCTCATTTCTCCCCATCACTGGTTCTGCCCCCAGCCCAGTCCTGATGCCTCGGTCACAGGCATCGACCCCTATCACCCTCTGATCGCCTGATCGACCCTTGCCCAGTCCTGATGCCTCTGCCAGAGGTGTCAGGCTTGGACAGGTGACCCCCATCTCCCCCCATCACTGGCTCTGACCCCCGCCCAGGCCTGATGCCTCTGGC
>NW_006293957.1:1562362-1569294 GCF_000327345.1 Myotis davidii
AGTTCCCCATGGTTGCAGGCTCTGCCCCTGCCCAGGCCTAACGCCTCTGGCCGCGGCGTTAGGCCTGGGCAGCAGGGACCACCAGCTCCCCGCGATCTCCCGCTCTGCCCCTGCCCAGGCCTAACGCCTCTGGCCGAGGCGTCTGGCCCAGGCAGTGGGGACCTGCAGCGGCAGCGGCCCTGCGATAGCGGGCTCCGCTTTAGGCCCAGGCAAGGGACCCCTAGCTCCCGGAACTGCCAGCTTTGACAGTGCCCAGCTCCCATCACTGGCTCCACCCCTACTTCCTGCTATCACTGGCCAGGGCAGCAAAGGCGCCCGATTTCTCCGATCATCCCCAGCTCTTAGCTTCCCCCTGGGTTTCAGATCACTGTCAGGGAGGTGTTGCTTGTGGAGGTGGTTGGGTGGTTGATGTGGTCCGAAGCAGCCAACTGTGTGCACTGGCACTAGGCCTCCTAGGAGGTGCAGGCCAAGGTCACCTGCTGCCTGTGTCACCTCCAGCATGAGCTACAAAGTGATCTGCAAATGGTGGCTACTTGTGCTGGGTTTGGAGGTGCCCAGGAGAGGCCAGGCTTCAAATCAAGGCCAGCTGCCACAGTGCCAGGCCTGGAGCCACTTAGTGAGAGGTATGGGTACACCGAGGCCAGATGCTTTTTGTTTGAGTGATTTTAAGAATGTCGGCAGCATGCGCCAAGCCAGGACATTTATATGGAAAAGCCACTGGAAGGGGCTTGGCCCAGGAGTTGGGTGGGGCAAGGTCTCAGGGAGTCCCAGAGCAGAGTCAATAGTTGAGCGAGGTTGATGGAGGCTCAGATGTGGCACCTGCCTGCAGGGAGAGGGCTCAGCACAGGAAAATGGCCCCTGCACTTCTGTCTGGGGTCTGGGAGAAAGCTGTTCCCTCCGAGCACTTGCCCTGATGTTGGACAATTTAGTTCCTCCACGTAGGACAATTTAGTACCTTTCGAGCTGGAGCTCAGAGGGAGTGAGTCCAAGTAAAGATTGTATGGCCCTTTAAGAGGAACACCTGGGACTCTGGCTGCCTCCTGCTCACTCAGGCTCAATCCCCGCTGGTTTTCATAAACAGAAGTTATTAGGATTTCTCTTCCAGGCACTAGAGCCCCCCCCCCCCCCGGGGGGGTGACTGTTTAGCTGGGGACTCCTTGCTCCTCGGGAGGTCTCTACAGCTGACATACTGCCCCAGTTTCTGACCGCTGCACATGGGTGTGAGACCAGCCCATTCTGGGTCTTTCCCCCCTTCCCAGTCTCATTGTGGCTTGTTCTTTATATCTTTAGCAGTAGGACTTCCGTTGAGCTAGATTACAGACAGTTCTGAATGATGGTTGTTCTGTAGTTTAGCTGTAATTTTGATGCGATTGTGGGAGGATGCGAGTACCACGTTTATCTATGCCACCAACTTGAGCGAAGCTCATTTTCCCATCATTATTGCACTCGCATCCATTATACCATCCTCAGTATTTCACCAGTAATTATCCCCTCAATCCTGCCCTTAGTGCTTCTTAGTTTTCATAATTTCTACTTCCCTGCAGTAAACTGTTAGATGTTCCCAGAAAATTCACTTTCAATAATCCACACTTTGAAAATACTGTCACCTTTGCCCAGAGCATCTTGTATTCCTCTTTTCTATGTGTCCATTTTCACATTCTCTTTACCTGCTAGCCCTCTATCTTTGTCCTCACCCCAATCTTTGCCCTGGGAGGATGCCTGGAGATTTCACATCATGTCCCGAGGACTCTTAGCTCACTCCCAGGATGTATTTGCACAGTGGTTTCTATTGTCAGTTTTCTTGTTAACTCCCCTTGCTTGCCTAGGGGCTGCTTACCATTACAGTGTCTGGGCTTTTGGATCAAGCAGCCCTGACTGGGAAGACAGGTCTTTTACTTGCTGCTTCTGTAACCTTCTATCTGTTACTTCATCTCCTTTAGCCTTCATTTCTTCGTCTGTAAAACGGGGTGATACTAATAACTTCATGAAAAAGTATGGCCATGGTTAAATGAAGCAATGCAAACTCAATATTAGCCGCGTCCGGGAGTTAGCGTTATCGCAGCTTCCTTCCAGCATAGCCAGGGACTGCCTGCTGAGGAGCTGAATAACAGAGGGGCTCAGTCAGACGCATGAAAAAAGAGGGGAGGGTGGTGAAAACAAAAGCCAGCGGGAAGAGAAGCTCCAGTCTCTGGAGCTGCCCTGCCAGGAGGCGGCGATGGCACCTTCAGGTCTCCCGGAGGCTGCTCTGATTTGCATCTTGGTCACATTTACGCAGCCTCATAATGATGGATCTGGAGCCTCAGCACTGAAACACTGAAGGTTAGTGGTGCATCCTGCTTTTTTATTGGTTTGTGGCACCAAATATTTGTGGGTATTGAGCGCTAGGAGCCAGCTGTGTTCTTGGCATGGAGGTGCTGCTGGCCGGCAAGAAGGATATTAGAGAAACACGTGCTCTCAATGGCCACTCCAATGGCTAACTCACCCCTGCGCCCTTTATACAGCCACTTCCCCATCATCTTCCATAGCCCTATTCTGCTTTATCAAGCTCCATTGCTCTCCTGACCACTGACTACATGACACCAGGCCACATCTGACCTACAGCCCATTTCCTCCAGCCTGAAAGCTATGACCTTTTCTTTGTTGAAAGATGTCTAAAGTGCTTCAACTAGAAAACACACAGGAAACCATGAAATATGCAACAGAAGAGTATATGGCTCTCATTACCCACATAGGTACAGCCTGTACCTTTCCAGAAAGTTTTCTGAGGTCACATAACTGTTGTGTTTAGTGTTGTTGTTGTTCATGTTTGTTTCTCTGTCCTCACCTCCACCAGGTAAACTCCATCAGAGCAGGAGTTCCTTGCTGTTCATGCTGTATCCTTCGATCCAGAACACCAGCAAACGCTCAGGAAATATGCCTTCTTTAATGAATGGATGGATGGAAGGATGGATGGATAGATGGATGGATAGGAGGAAGGAAGGAAGGAAGGAAGGAAGGAAAGATGTGTGGATGACCCTGGGAAGCCTTTCAGTGTGCAAGGTTGAACTTGCTTCTTGCAGTGTCTGAGCCTTCATCTGAGGTCCTGTCCTCTGTGAAGAGCCTGGGTCTGGGGCAGAAGAGAATGGGAAATCTGGCAAACCTCAGGGCGGGGTACAGTGCGTGGGAGAAATATCAGAGGGGGCACAGGCATGGGGGCCAGGGAGATGTCAGCGCTGTAACCCACAGCCTGTGAGCAGGCTGTGGAGATGCAGCCAGGCAGTCCCCACTGGTCTGTGCAGCAGCAGTGCCTGTGGAGTCGGACATAAGAAGAGAAAAGTGGACACTGGAGGATAGAAAGGCATCTGGGGCTGAGTTAAGGCCAGTGATAGCAGAGATGAGCACCTCACCCATGCCTTTGGCTACTCCACGACTTTCTTTTCTCTTTAAGGATGAATAATAGGGCTTTGGGACTTAACCTTATCAGAGCCTTGATTGTGGCAACCCTGCAGTTGTTGAAATCTGTTTTACATAGAATGTGTATTGATTCTGCTCTTGTGGCAAGTGCATTTATCTCCATTGCCAATGTAAATATTTCTACAACATGCAAAGATATATTTATAAATTCTGTAGTATTGATTTTTCTCACATGGCAAACACATTTATCTCTTTGTTACTGAAAATGTATCTGGGAAATAGTAAGACTGATTTATGGAGAAAGGTATGAGGAGGGATGGAGGGGTTCTAAGCTAGACAGACTGTCCGTGGCCACAGCTGAAGGAAACCATGTGGGTCTACCAGAAGGTGCATATTTAACTGGAGGAACCACTCTCAGAGGCAAGGTATGCTTACAAAGTCCTTTGGCAAAGCAGTTCGATGTGCTCAGAGGAGTCAGCTATGTGTTCAGTTAAGAGATCCCCCAAGATCACCAGTCCAGGGCAAGAGATTCAGAGAAGCAGCTCCCATTGGTCCCAAACACAGTTTCAGTTAATGTCCCTTTGAGTGACAGGTATTGGTTGTAAAGGATACTGGGAGGGGAGGCTGAACTTTGCCCTGGGAGGATGCCAGCACCAAACATGACCAAGGGGTGAAGGGGAGATGCTATGGAATGCCTGCACTGCACCTTGACACCTGATCAGTGAATCCAGACCAGGTGGGCACCTGGGGAGTGATGCTCTTACTTTTGTGTTCCTTCTTTTATTTTTTTTCCATCACCATTTATCCACCCCACATCCCTTCCACCTCTTCCCCGCAGGAGCCCCCACACTGTTGTCCATGTCCATGAGTTCTTTCTCTTTTATTTTCTTTTTTGCTCAATCCCTCCACTCCCACCCTCCCAACATTGCCCCATCAGAGCTGTGTGCCTGCTCTCTCTCTATGAGTCTGTTTCTATTTTGGTTGGCATTTCAGTTTGTTTATTAAATTCCATATCTGAGTGAAATTATGTGGTACTTGTCTTCCTCTGACTGGCTTATTTCTCTTAGCATAGTACTCTCCAGGTCTATCCATAAGGCTGCAAAGGGTAAAACTTATTTGTTTTTATAGCCTACTAGTATTCCATTGTGTAAATGTCCCATAGCTGTTTTATTTACTCATCTACTGATGGGCCCTGGGTAGATTCCAGATCTTAACTCCCGTAAATAATGCTGCAATGAAATAGGGGTGCATATAGTCTTTTGAATTAGTGTTTCAGGTTTCCCAGAAGTGGAATTGCTAGGTCATGAGGCAGTTCCATTTTTAATTTTTTGAGGTAACTCCATACTGTTTTCCACAGTGGCTGCACCAGTCTGCATTCCCACCATCAGTGCACAAGGGTTCCCTTTTTTCCATATCTTCACCAATTAATGTTGATTCATTAATGCTAGCCATTCTGAGTGTGAGGTGATATCCCATTATGACTTTAATTTGCATCTCTCTGATGATAGTGACATTGAGCATCTTTTCATGTGTCTATTGGCCTGTATGTCCTCTTTGGAGAAGTATCTACTCAGGTCCTTTGCCTATTTTTTAATTGGATTCTTTTTTATGTTGAGTTTTATAAGTTCTTTCCACATTTTGGATATTAACCCCTTATCATATGTGTCATTGGTAAATATGTTCTCACATTCAGGTGTTGTCTTTTTATTCTGTTGGCAGTTTACTTTGCTGTACAAAAACTTTTTAATTTGAGGTAGTCCCTTTTGTTTATTTTGTCCTTTATTTCCCTTGCCCTAGGAGATTTACCAGAAAAAGTATTGCTACAGAGGGCTGTGAAAACAAGATTTTATGGCCTGTTTTCTTCTAGGATTTTTACAGCTTCTAGTTTAACATTTAAGTATTTAATCCATTTTTAGTTTATTCTTGTGTGTGGAGTAAGGAGATGGTCTAGTTTCATTGTTTTGCACATATCTGTCCAATTTTTCCAATGCCATTTATTGAATAAACTGTCTTTACCTCATTGTATGTTTTTACCTCCTTTATCAAATATTAATGGATTATAAAGTTGTGGGTTTATTTCCAGGATCTCTTATTCTTTTCCATTGATTTATGTATTTTTCATGTCAGTATAAGACTGTTTTGATTACTCTGACCTTGTAGTACAGTTTGATATCAGGTTGTATGATTCTTCCAACTTTTTTTTCCCTTTCAAGATCACTGTATCTATTCTGGGTCTTTTGTGGTTCCAAATAAATTTTTGGAATATTGTATATGTTCTGGTTCTGTGAAATAAGTCATTGGCATCTTGATAGGAATTGTTTTGAATCTATAGATTGCTTTGGGTAGTATGGACATTTTAATTATGCTAATTCTTCCTTTCCATGTACATGGTATATGCTTCCATTTATTTGTATCTTCAATTTCTCTCTTCAGTGTCTTGTAATTTTCTGAATATAGGTCTTTTACATCCTTAGTTAACTTTATCCCTAGTTATTTTATTCTTTTTGAAGCAATTATAAATAGGATTGTTTTTTAATTTCCATTTCTGATAGCTCATTATTGGTGTATAAAAATGCAACTGATTTCTGGACATTTATATTGTATCCTGTTACTTTACTGAATTCATTTATCAATTTTAGTAGTTTTATTGGTGGCATCTTTAGGATTTTCTACATACAGTATCATGCCACCTGCAAATAATGACAGTTTTACTTCTTTCTTTCCAATTTGGGTGCCTTTTATTTCTTCTGCTTGTCTGATTTTTCTGGCTAGGACTTCCAATACTATCTATACTAATAAAAGGGTAATATGCTAATTAGAGTGGATGTCATCTGGACGTCCTTCTAGACGTCCTTCCAGACAAAGCCTAAGTGGCTGCCTGAAGCTCAGGCAAGCCGAGGATGGCGGCTGCCACTGCGGGGGCTGGCCTGAGGCTCAGGCAAGCCACAGTGGCTCAGGCAACCGCGGCGGCAACAGTGGCAGCAGCAGAGGCATGATGGGGGTGCCGCCCTTCCCTGATCAGCCTGGGCACCTCCCACAGAGGGAGGCTAGAGGCAGCAGCAGTGAGGGGGTGATGGGGGCGGTGCCTTCTCCTGATCGGCTGGTCACCTTCCGCAGAGGGAGGCTAGACTGAAGCTTAGGCCCGCTCTCCATGGGGAGCAGGCCTAAGCCATCAGTAGGACATCCCCTGAGGGTTCCCAGACTGTGCGAGAGGGCAGGCCGGGCTGAGGGACCCCTCCAGTGCACAAATTTTCGTGCACTGAGCCTCTAGTATTATCATGAAAGCATTCCTCATTAATCCATTGCTGTCAAACTTTAGAAAGTTGAAAAGTTGTCCAGTTGTTTCTGCATCTCTACATGTACAATATATATTTTTAAAGTGTGCATTTGATACTATTACTCAAGATGAAAATCAGTAATGCAATCACCCATATCAAATAATTACAAGTGGTAAATAAAGCTCAAAAAATGTAGAAGAAAGTAATTAATAAAAATATGAGAATTAATTAATGCCATTAAAATAAACATGATATAAAAAT
>NW_006293957.1:1578726-1582516 GCF_000327345.1 Myotis davidii
AGTGCACTCCCAGAGGGGGAGCGGCTGCTCAGCCAGAAGCCAGGCTCATGGCTTGCGAGTGCAACGGTGGTGGCGGGAGCCTCCCCTGCCTCTGTGGCAGCAGTAAGGACCCCTTGGTGGACATCCCCCAAGGAGTCCCAGACTGTGCGAGAGGGCAGGCCGGGCTGAGGGACCCCTCCAGTGCACAAATTTTCGTGCACTAGGCCTCTAGTGTTAAATAAGAGTGGTGAAAGCAGCCAACTCTGTCTTGTTCCTGATCTTATGGGGAATGCTTATATTTTTTGCCCATTGAGTATGATGTTGGCTATAGGTTTGTCATATATGATCTTTATTATGTTGGGAAATGCTTCCTCTATTCTCACTTTGCTGAGTTTTTATCATAAATAGTTGCTGGATTTTATCAAATGCCATTTCTGAATCTATTGATATGATTATGTGATTTTTATCCTCCATTTTGTTTATGTGGTGTATAACATTTATTGACTTGCGAATATTATACCAGCCTTACATCCCTGGAATAAATCCCACTTGGTCATAGTGTATGATCTTTCTAATGTATTATTGGATCCAATTTGCTAATATTTTGTTGAGGATTTTAGCTTCTGTGTTCATCAGGGTTATTGGCTTATAATTTTCTGTCTTTGTAGTGTCTTTATCTGGCTTTGGAATTAGGATAATCCTGGCCCCATAAAATTAGCTTGGGAGTCTTCTTTCCTCTTGAATTTTTTGGAATAGTTTGAGAAGGATAGGTGTTAGTTCTTCTTTGAATCTTTGGTAAAATTCACCTGTAGAGCCATCAGGGCTTTTGTTTGTTTAGAAGTTTTTTGATTACTGCTTTAATTTCTCTAGTTGTAATCTGTTTATTACAATTCTCTGATTCTTCTTGATTTAGTTTTGGAAGATTGTATGTTTCTAAGAATTTGTCCATTTCTCTCAGGTTTTCCAATTTGTTGGTCTGTTCATAATACTTTCTCACAATCCTTTGTATTTCTTTGGTATCAGTTGTTACTTCTCTTTCATTTCTGATTTCATTTATTTGGGTCTTCTCACTTTTTTTGTTTATGAGTCTGGTTAAAGGTTTGTCAATCTTATTTGTCTTTTCAGAGAACCTGCTTTTGGTTTCATTGATCTTTTGTATTGTTTTTTTAGACTCTATTTTGTTTATTTCTGCTCTGATCTTATTTTTTTCCTTAATTCTACTCGCTGATGCTGATGCTTTTAAAGACATCTTCCGTAGCAGCTTTCCTCACCCAGATGCTCACTACTTCCTTAGGGAGGCCTTTGCTATGAAGTCCACTGAGCAAGGGTCCAGATTGCATCTCAGGGAAGTTCTATGTCCCATGCACATCCTGGGTTCAGACTTTCTCAGATCTTTAATTTGGGCATCCTAAGGTGACTAGATTGGGTGCTATAGTGAATCATTGGCTTGTTCCTTGGCAACAAGATGGAGACACGATCTACCACAGGCATCTTACTAGCTGGGCTGGTGCCATGAGCCTGCAATGAAAGCCCTGTAAATGTGCTCCCTGCACACAATTGCTTCCATCCAGGTGTGAACACCTGGGCACTGTCACCCATCTCTCTTCATATGGCTTCTCGGCTTCAACCATTGCAATACCTTGTTGATGGCCTAACAGAGGAGCTGGCATTTATCAAATACTGACTGCATGCTGGGTATATGTCTGTGATCTTTGACCTTCACCAATCCTGCGAGAAAGGTATGCATCAAGAAAAGTAAAACCTTGGCCATTAGATGGCTGGCCTCAGTGAGCGGTCATGGCTGAGTGCCACCCCAAATTCTGAGTGGGGCCCCAGAATTTGCATTTCTCAGAAGGTCCCCGACGGTGCTGATGCCTGAAGTCCACTCTGAGAATGACTGGTCTACCTCAAACATTGCGCTGTTCAGAGTTAGGGTTCACCTCACAGTTTGTCTGATTCCAGACCTGCGTGTTTTAGCTGAGTGCCTTCTCCCAAATGAGCCATGTTTCTTCATGCCAGGGCCTCCTCAGGCAATGCCTGCTCTTCCCACAACACTCTAGCCCTTGGCCCTCCAGCTGGCTACCTCCCCAGCCCTTGTGCCTGGCTTACAGTTTTCTCTCTAGGAAGTCTTTCTTCTTTTCAGGAGCTGACAGCCCTCTGAGCTCCCAGGGCCTGAAGAATGCCACTCTAGTCTCTCATTGTGTGGCCACTTCTCTGCCCACTGCCCTGTGCTGTGGACCCCTTGGGGGTGTCCAGCATCCAGTCCTTGCATATGTGCCACTGAGTCCAACCTAGTAGGTTAGCTGTTCTGTCACTGCTGGTGGAACGACTGTTGGAATGGCCTTGGCCAGTTGCACCGGCACCATAGGCTTACAGAAGCCCCATGCTGAGGAGTGGCTCTCATTTCCCAGGGGTGCTCTCTAGCGGGTGCTGCTGAAGAGCCTACACTGAAAAACAGGCTAGAGTAAGTGTGCTTCCAGGGCCGCTTCTCGGGGCCAGCGGCCCCCTGGTGTGGACGGGCGTCCTGTCTGACACGGTGCCTGCTTTCTGCTGGCTGCCCGTGTGGGCTTGGAGCCGGGTGCTAGTCCTCCCCCTGTGTCCCTTCCAAATTTACGCCCCGACGAGAGGGTGTGCCCAGGAGGACGGCTGACTCGGGGTGTGAATAGCTGGGCTTCCTGTTCAGACCTCCAGATGGCTTTCTGTAGGTGCGTCCACTGAGATGGGTGGCAGTGCCCGGTGTGTGCTGGGCACGTTGGTGAGCTGGAGATTTTCCTTGAGAGAGGAAGCTGCATTTGAGATGGGAGATCCCTCCCTGCAGACTGAAGGTCATGGAGTGGATGGGTAGAGGCCTGGGCTGACCACCGGCTGCCAGAGAAGATGGAGGAGCATTTTGCGGTGGGAACGCTGAGCTCAGACAACAGGGGTGTGAGGCAGCCTCTTTGTCATCCAGAGGTGCTTGCCGAAGCTCCTGGGCAGCTCACCATTGCCAACACATGTCCGGAGGAGAGAGCCTCTTTCCTTTCAGAGGCAGGAGGAGCTGGTACTGAGCGCCTGGAGGCTGCACCGGTAACCGGCCGTGAAAACGCAGAGCAGCCCGGTTTACTGGCACCTGCATCAGCCATGCTGGTGCTTCCCGCCCATCAGAGCCTGGGTGTGTCCGTGTTGCCATGGTAAACATAAAAAATGTGTAAATGTTCCTCCTTCACAGGCAATTACAGCGGAGGTATAGCCCGCAGGCCCTGCAGGCAAAGGGGCGTCTTATTTCCATTAGATAAAATAGTGGGCGGTAATCAGAACGATTTCTTCATCAGATTTGTGATTGTGTGCTCCCTTTCACCCGTGATGCATTGAAATGAATGCTGAGCTCTGGGCCTGGGCTGCGCCAGGGCCTGCAGAAGCGCGGAGCGGCCGCAGAGCAAGCGGCGTCCTTGGCTGTGAGGCTGAGTGAGCGGGCCGCACTGCGGGGCAGGAGGCGCCCGCCTCAGTCCTCAGGGCCACACTCCATGGGGGACACACCAGCAGTGCCGGTGCCCAGCGCTGGCTCACGTCACGCGTGGATCTGCATTGGGCACTGCTGCTCTGGGGCTGAGCACACCACTTCATTTCATGGCCACGGGAGCCAGCCATGGCAGGCTCTGCTTCCGACCTTACTTTGAAAAGCTTTGAAAACTGAGACACAGACTTTAGTGAACTTGCCAGGCCGCAGGGCAGTGAGGGGTGCTGGGGCAGGGGAGGCCTGGCCTCCAGGGCAGTGAGGGGTGCTGGGGCAGGGGAGGCCTGGCCTCCAGGGCTGTGAGGCGTGCTGGGGCGG